>NC_068401.1:21874428-21994428 GCF_023724105.1 Carassius gibelio | reverse complement strand
ATATGATTAGGCAGAATATGTGCTTTATACTGTATGTCCAAGCTCTTCTTCTCTTTCTGGACTATTGTAATGCTCTCTTGGCTGGCCTTACTGCATATTCTATCTAGCCTCTGCAACTGATCCAGAATGCAGCAGCGAGACTTGTCTTCAATGAGCCAAAAAATGCTCACGTTACTCCTCTCCTCATCAGGTTACACTGGCTACCAGAAGCCGCACGCATCAAATTCAAGGTACCAATGCTTGTCTATAAGACGACCACTGGCGCTGCACCAGTGTACCTAAACTCACTTGTTCAAACTTATGCGCCCTCCACAGGCACGGCGCCAGAATCTTTTCTGTATCGGTGCTAAGAGGGGGCTAGATCAATATGTGGGCGTGCTAGAGAAAATACATTATATTGATGACGTCAGAGTTACTTTATAAAGAAATGGGACTAAACCAGAACTATTAAAAATTCGGACAGGGCTATAGCCACCCACGGTGTTGCATTGTCACTGGCACTGGAAGTTCGGCACTCTGCAAGTGAACGGCACCTTGTGGTGCCATCCCAAAGAGGTTCCAAATCACTCTCCCTGACTCTGGATAAAAGCATCTGCTAAATGATTAAAGTCACAACTCACAATATGGTTATGTCTGATTCAAACTAATAAAATAATCAGGACTAACATGATCCTTGGTGCATGTAGCCAATTTAACTGATGGGATTATTTTAGCATTCAAATATGTTTGTATGTCAAATATGTTAAAACGTTTTTAAGGTTTTATTTGTATATCATGCTTAATGTCAAATATATATATATATATATATATATATATATATATATATATATATATATATATATATATATATATATATATATATATATATATATTAGTGGTGGGCATAGATTAATTATTTTAAAATAGATTAATCTCACTGTGATCTTGCAATTAATCTAGATTAATCTAGATTAAAATGGCTCATTCGAATACTGCCGAAGGCATTCAGAATGTGCGTGTTACCCAAATAAAATAGATAAACAGTAAGTCTTTGAGAAGGGGTTTATCAAGCTAGATGGTGCATTAGGAAAGGGGTTCATCTCCTGTTTCCAAAATGCATCACAAAGTGCTTGAAAAAGCTGTAAACTAATTCCACATTGCACAAGGTGCAAACAACCTTACGCCTGTTTCACACATACTCCGTCTGCAGTGCCTATGCGTTGCATATTTTTTACGCACCCATGTTAACGGATTCCAGTTGCGTTCCAGGAGCGTTGCGTCTGCAGCAGTGTAGCGATCGTTTACGTACCGAGTAGTGAACTGCAAACGCGTCCTGTGTGAAAGCACATCGAGTCAGTGCTGCGTATTTTTTCGCCGTCCATGTTAATCAATGAGTGCATTCACACCGGGACCAGGAGCAGCGCATGAGCGTCAAGCAGGAGCGTCACGTGAAAAGCAGTGCAGCAGGGGTTTTGGCATCCGGTCTATTTTTGCTGTGCTGCTCACACTCAATTAAAGTGAAAGGACACTTTTGATGGACAAAATAAATATGATTTAACACAAAACGTGCTCAAAACGCACAGAATAAGCATGTCAAGAGTTTTAACAACAATGTCTAGTCTTTTAACAATTATGCCAGAAAGAAAATTAAGTATAACAAATATGTATTTACCCATATAAACTTTTTAATTAATCGTTTTGGGTGAAAGTATGGTGTATTGTTAAAAAAGCAAAAGTTGAAAGAATTATACCCGTTGTTTGAAGTGGTTATACCGTCTGCTGAACACGCTTTGCAGCTGCTGCTGTGATGCTGTACTTATACCCTTGCAGTGTGAATACTTGCGAGAGTCTGCTGCTGCAGTGACGATGTAGTTGCATGGACGCGCTGCTTGCATACCGCTCACGCTTGCGGTGTGAAAGACGGGTTAGAAAAAAGATGCTGCAGCCAATGAGCAGCTGGCGGGGGCTGGTTGTAGGACGACTCAACCTCCGCAGACAGTTTTTAGTGTTTATCAGACAATAACTACTCAAGATTTTGCTTAAGTATAATTTTCGGGACCATTAGGGCCAGATTCGGGATTCGGGACAACAGTTTTAGATTTCGGGACTGTCTCGAATTTTTCGGGACGTCTGGTCACCCTACCTGAAAGAGCTAATGCATTATTTCATTAGCTTGCGTCTGAAAAGCAGCGATATCATTCAGGCTTGGTGGGATGTCAACCAGCGAGTCATCTGATTCTGACCTTGTTGTTTAAGTACTCAGAGTCTGAAGTCAAGAGAGCATACTAAGTGTTGTTCACTGTATTTTAATTATTACCGAGCCGAGTGTGCGCGTTTCACACACCCTCTCCGGACACGTTGAGTTGTTACTGACAGTGGCAAAAGCAACGCATGTGCTTTTCACTTGTAAAACTCAAGGGTTTATGGGTAATGTAGTCTCTGCTCTCGGTGGGATGAATTAGGAAGCTTGCATTGTGAAGGGCTCTCTGAAAAGCGGCAGCGCAGGCAAAAGATTAAAACATCTAATAAAACAGATGTCCAAATGAGCGTACGCTAAAAGCACGTTCTGGGCGAACAGAGAGGTGGCGGTACGCTCAAGAGCTATATTTGGAAGTGGCGGTACTGAGTGGCGGTACTGAGTACCGGCCTACTTAAAGCACTGCTCACCACTAATAAATAAATAAATAAATATATATTATGGCAAGCCATTCAGGAAATAATTATATTTAAAATAAGAAGTCTGAATATATGGAATGAATATCTGAATATATAGAATGAAAGTCTGAATATATGGAATGAAAGTCTGAATATATGGAATGAAAGTCTGAATATATGAAATGAAAGTCTTTATATATAGAATGAAAGTCTGAAAGTCTGAATATATATAGAATGAAAGTCTGAATATATAAAACAAATTTCTGATTATATATTGAATGAAAGTCTGAATATATAGAATGAAAGTCTGAATATATAAAACAAATGTCTGAATATATAGAATGGAAGTCTGAATATATGGAATGAATGTCTGAATATATAAAACAAATTTCTGAATGTATATGGAATGAAAGTCTGAATATATAAAACAAATGTCTGAATATATGGAATGGAAGTCTGAATATATAATGAAAGTTTGAATATATAGAATGAAAGTCTGAATATATAGAATGAAAGTCTGAATAAAACAAATGTCTGAATATATATGGAATGAAAGTCTGAATATATAAAACGAATGTCTGAATATATATGGAATTAAAGTCTGAATATATAGAATGAAAGTCTGAATATATGGAATGAAAGTCTGAATATATGGAATGAAAGTCTGAATATATAGAATGAAATTCTGAATAGAATGAAAGTCTGAATATATAGAATGAAAGTCTGAATATATGGAATGAAAGTCTGAATATATCAAAAAAAATTCTGAATATATATAGAATGAAAGTCTGAATAAATGGAAAGTCTGAATATATATAGAATGAGAGTCTGAATATATAAAATTAATGTAAATTAATTAAAGCAATGAGCGAGTCTGAACAAAATTTAGTAGCAGCAATTTTAAGTAACAATAGTGTAATTAACACCCTCGCGAATGTGTGTACGGGCCAGCATACTGGCAACCGTACTCAACATTGTTCTACTGATAAAGAAATGTATTCGCTATTTCACGGGTAAAGATTTTAGATAATTGTGGGAGGTCCCTGTGAGGTAGAAGGCATGTTTCTTTCTGTAATGTTTGCTTGATAAGCAGGAACTTCCTGGGCTGTGAAGTTCACCGCATCCGCTCTTCCGCGGTGAAATAGCGAATAAATTTCTTCATCAGTAGAACAATGTTGAGTACGGTTGCCAGTATTTTGGCCCGTACACTCATTCGCCAGGGTGTTGATTAGATGATCGTTACTTAAAATTGCTGCTACTAAATTTCATGTGTACTTGTTCATATTTATATATATATATATATATATATATATATATATATATATTCAGACTGTCCATATATTCAGACATTTGTTTTATATATTCAGACTTTCATTCTATATATTCAGACTTTCATTCTATATATATTCAGACTTTCATTCCATATATTCAGACTTTCATTCTATATATTCAGACTTTCATTCTTTATATATTCAGACTTTCATTCTATATATATTCAGACTTTCATTCTATATATTCAGACTTTCATTCTATATATATTCAGACTTTCATTCCATATATTCAGACTTTCATTCTATATATTCAGACTTTCATTCTATATATATATTCAGACTTTCATTCCATATATATTCAGACATTCGTTTTACATATTCAGACTTTCATTCTATATATATATTCAGACTTTCATTCCATATATTCAGCATTCTATACATTCAGACTTTCATTCCATATATTCAGCATTCTATACATTCAGACTTTCATTCCATATATTCAGCATTCTATACATTCAGACTTTCATTCCATATATTCAGCATTCTATACATTCAGACTTTCATTCTATATATTCAGACTTTCATTCCATATATTCAGACTTTCATTCTACTTATTCCGACTTAATATTATAAATATAATTATTTCCTGAATGGCTTGCCATAATATATATATTATTGATTACTGCTTTATAGTTGATGTCTCATAATGCAAATTTACATGCATCATTTAGATGGATTAGCAGCTCAATATAAAACAATACAAAAAATGTGTGTGTGTGTGTGACTGTGCACAATATGACAGAAAGAAAGATCCTCTATGTGTGTTTGACCTGTAACCACAGCTCTTTTTGTTGGGTAACAGAGATAACAGGGTAACAGGGAGCAGCTGTAGGACCACTAAAACTTTTCACACAATGCTCACTCTGTGTGTGTGTGTGTGTGTGTGTGTCTGTGTGTGGAAGGGTGCAGAACTTAATATCTGGAAGAACTGACAGTAGCGTCTCTGTGCAGTGAGCTTCTCACAGCAGGCGAAAAAAGAAAACAGAAAGAGCGAGAAAGAGAGAAAACCAGAGAGAGAGAGATAGAGGAGCGCTTCTTGTTAGGGATCATTTATTAACTGAGATCATCTCTTCGTTGGCCTCAGGGTAATAACTAATGTCAATGGCAAATTTCACAGTTGTCTAGAGAAATGAATTAAATTTGCAATAAAAGGCCCTTTGGCTTGTTGTACATGCTCATTTATTGGAGTTGGTGAACTAGGACTGTAAAGCAACTGCGAACACTGCCTTCATTTCCCCTCTTGTGAAAACGTGACCTTTTTCTCTCATTATTGTGAGGAAAGGATGGAGAGTTTGCTGGAAAGAAAGGGGCCTGAATGTTCAGGGGGCCGGCCGAGCGCGTTACCTCACACTCACCGCCGCTAATGAGTCTTACGGATGGTATTCCAGCATTTAACCATGGCTGCATTTACATCTAACCTCGCTCCGTTCTTGGTCCACTATTCATCACCTTCCCTTCACACTTTGTCTGAGACTCAATGGGTGTGATTATTTTGTGTGTGTGTGTGGGTGTACGTGTTTATGTGTGTGAGGGAAAGGAAAATGTGTGTGTGTGAGACGTGAATTAGAGATTAAAACTCTAAAGTATTCTCTAATCCAGGCATTGAGGGTTAGCAGTGTGAGGAGTGAGAATGGAGTGAGCACAAAGGCTCCCCGCGGCCCCAGACTCACGCCATCACCGCTGTTCCTGACGGCCACACAAAAAAGCCCTGCACACCCACCGGCCCCACCTCGGCCCGCGAAAAAAAAGCCTGTCAGCTCTCTTCCATGCCCCCGCTAACACTCCATGCCCCCCAGCAGTTGGGACGGTAGGGGTGGGGAATGGGCTTTAAGAATAGACCGAAAAATTAGGCGAGTTCTCTCCTCTCACGCTCCTTTTTCGTTCCCTTTCTCTGAGGACAGATGACAAATAATGGCGTGATTGAGCCTGTGTTTCAGTCACACATGTCCCCCCGTAGCCAGCTGCCAGTGGGGAGCAGTAGGGGAGGTTAATTGAGGAAAGGGTTATGAAAATAAAGCGCAAGAATCACTCGGATTCTGCTCAAAGGAGAGGAAAAACGGCATCCTGTCAAATAATGCTTGGCACAAAAGAGGAGAAATCAGGAGCACAACACGGCAAACAGCCGCAGAAAACAAGTTACTGTCTCCGCTGGGATTGCGGAGTCACGTTGCGTGCATTAAAATTAGAGATCCGACAAAAACGGCAGTGGAAATGTGAAAAGAAAGAAGAAATTCTGAAGCACGGGATTATTCAATAATAAATCATTTTGTTCCACAGAATTGGAAAATCAGCCAACATTCTATGGCCACCATTTTATTCCCCTCCGTCACATTTTGAGAGATAAATGTAACATTTAGCTGTTAATTCCAGCATCTGAAGTGTTCGTCTTCAGATGATTTAATTGCCCTGCAATTTTCTCCTGTCAAAAAAGCAACGTGCACCTCTGATGAGAGCGAGCGAACAGGAGTGTGAGAGTTAATTAGCGACCTCGTTAGAGACCTGGAAGTGTCTGGTGCGTCTCTGTCCCTTCTCACTCTTTCTGTCCCTCTCGTTCTCACACGTAACAAGAAATCCTTTCTTTCTTTTTTTGTACTGTAATCAATGCTTCTGTCAAGTGCACCTGGGAAGCTCCTATTTGGGCATTTGTTATAACAACACCATGCATTCATCTGGAAAAATAAAACATTATACATAATCTTTTTATTATCTATTACATTTATTTTATTTATTTTTTGCATAATTTTAATTTATATTATGCATGTATGGTGTAATGTTCACACTTTATTTTAAAATCCAATTCTGAGTATTACATAACTATTAACTACAACTTTGGTTACACTTTATTTGAAGGTGCCCTTGTTACAGTGTAATTATACATTTAAGTACTGAGAAATATTAATTAACTACATGTACTTACTAAATGTTTAGGGTTAGGATTAGGGTTTGTCTTAGGGTTACTTGAATGTAATTATGCATAATGTTGTACTATTGAGTACATGTAACTTGTAATAAGGGCACCTTAAAATAAAGTGCTACTGACATTTCTCTGCAATTAACTCTTAATTTTAGTGCTTACTTTACTGCTTAAGGTAGTTGTTAAATTTAAGTATGATGTCTGAGATTAAGAGATCTCAAATATATTCCATGCGTTAACATGTGCTTTATAAGTATTAATGAACAGCCAATATGCTAGTAATATGCATGCTAGTTAAAAGTGTTTTAAAATTTGTGGTTTATAAACTCTTTTGACGATACTTTATTGTAGTGTCTGCTATACATTACATACTGTAGTACTTAATATAATACTTTACCATATAATAACAGTAAATTATGAATCATTTTAAGTAACTGCAGTGTAAAAAAAAAGAAAAATATGATTGTGAAAACACATCAAAATAAAGATTATTAGAGTAAATTTCACAAGAAAAAAATATTTCTACCTATTTCTTAGTTGATATTATTTTAACACCACATTTTTATTTCAGAACCCTAAACCCAACCCTATAAGAGCTTGTTGTTAATTAATGTTATGCAATGATATTATGTTTAATTGTATACTTACACTGAAACAATCTTATATTAAAGTGTAACTACCTTTTCTTTTACAGCGACTTAATATTATACAAATACAGTCTGAAAATGTAAATAAAATTACAATACCATTCACAATCATTCATCTGCTTGCTGCCGTGTTTCACATCAACTCCAACCTTGCAACTATTGGGATCATCTATGCTAGAATTCACATTATGTTTGCTTGAACATTCACGTGCATTAACAAAATCTGCTGTACTGTCAAATTACTGTATGTAATATGTGCTGCATTCCACAAAAAAAAAAAAAAAAAAAAAAAAAAAAAAAAAAAAAAAAAACACTGTTCTGTAAGCATTTATCAGTGTAGTATGAATACAATCTGGACACACTAAATCCTATGGTGTCAGCTGCCTTTGTTGTGGCATCATATGCACACTCCAGAATATCTCCAGCAGCAGTCTCCAGGTTTTTTTTCCCACTAGTTATGAATACTGTGTATATGGACATACCACTCATTTTGTCCAGCTGATGTCCCAGAATGTAGTGGAAGTTATATACTGACCTGTT
Organism: Carassius gibelio; assembly: GCF_023724105.1. Classification (NCBI taxonomy): domain Eukaryota; kingdom Metazoa; phylum Chordata; class Actinopteri; order Cypriniformes; family Cyprinidae; genus Carassius; species Carassius gibelio. The sequence goes on along the minus strand of NC_068401.1, from coordinate 21,986,362 downwards.
TGCAGCAGGCTGTAGGAGGGAGATGTCTAGACCACTCTACAGAGGTAATAAAATGATTAGGAGGAGATGATGGATCTTGCTGCTAGTTGATTACAGCTGAACTGTCTCATGAGTAGGGGCTAATTACTGTAGCTGAATGAAGTGAATGGAAAGACGCTGTGTGGCTCTGCAGTGATGCTTCTGAACCACCTCACAGAACCAACTCTCTATTACCCACCAACCGCCTTCAAAGAATAGCTAAAAAAACTAGGCTTCAGACCCAGGATTACACTTAGGTACAGGTTTAGGTCCAGGCTCAGGATTAATCCTAATCTCAGGATAAGATTTAAGCACTGCCGCAGGATTATGTGTAGATAGAGTCTCGAACCCAGACATACATTCAGCTATAGAGAATCAGTCCAGAGATATTGCGAGATCCATGTGTGGTTGCTTTCAAAAAATAGTAATTTCATGCCTCTGACAGATCATAAGACAAATATTAAACTGGCATACGAAAGTTATAAGAAAAGAGAAAATAAAAAAGACAATTCTTTTACACCTGCTATCACACCGTCATAACACTGTAACAAAAATGAAAAGATTTTATATGGAAATTAAAAGCCAGATAATAAAGACATTAATATCCAAAGGACCAACTAAGGAAATTATTCTACAGACCTGGAAAATGGAATAGTATGAATAAATACAAAATTTACGATTTATTATCAATGCTGCTCTTATTGTGGGCTTTGCTCGCGCAGCACTTTCCTCTCTCAAACGTCTCTTATATGTCAAGTGGCAAAGTGAATAACATGACAAATAGCTTCAAACAGGCGAAAAACATGCAAATACTGCAGGGAGACAAATGTCCAACCTTGTGTTTAGTGAGGAGGTAAGGTCATCCCTGACTCCATCTATCACAGCTGTAATCAGGCGGACGCAGGCTAACTCTGAGCTCGGCTTCAGCTGCATAGATAAGCGCACACAAGCAGGGAGAGCCAGCCTAGATAAAAACAGGAAAAAACTGATAAAAGATTCAACAAGTAAACACTCTCTCACAGCTGTGGTGTTCCCCTTTGTAGTCGCTAACTGTGGGGCTGGCATAAGGTTACACGTCTCTCGCTCTCCTTTCATTTACTGTATAGAAATCTCTCTTTGGATTCATCTGTGACTATAATGTAGTTTACAACCGGGTTACAGCGTCGTTTATAGTCTGTGCTGTATATATTTAGCTTGTCAGAATAGTTCGGTTTTATATACTTTTATCAAGCTATTTAGTAAAACACATCCTGATCTTAAAGGCAAAAAACATGAGAATTCATTAGACTGACTAGTTCAGATAAGAGCTGAAGAAACATGCTTTTGCTAAATTTACAAATAGTCACTCGGCTCAAATATCATAATAAAATATGCTCTTTTCGAAACGCATTTGAGCTAAAAATGTGCAATTGGATCCAACGCCAGCTGAGAATGAAGTAAGACTGTTTACACACTTTCCAAATGTGCAAAGTTTTGCAGTTATTTTGTGATTGTAATATCCTGATAATGTATGCAAAGCAAGCACAGAAACAGCTCTAGGGTATTCTGATATTTACCTGCCTCACCTGAGATCACCTGAGTGTTAACTTCCTCCTCCTCATCAGGTGTCAATGAATTCAGTCCTGTCTGATTAACAGGTGTCATGAGCACAAAGAACGATGGATTTCAACACACACACACACACACACACACACATATATATATATATATATATATAATGACGTTTTTTAAGCAAAGTTTGGATGAAAAATATAACATTGTGGATTATAATTTTACACCTCTGTTCATTTATAACAGTTTTATAAAAAAAAAAAATGCATTACTTTGTTCTTTTTTTTTTTTTTACATTTGGTTTCAACTGAATTTGTAATTATTTATTTACTTTTGAGAGAGAAATCTAGTTAAATAACAACAACAACAACAATAATAATAGAAACATTTAAAAAACACATAAAACCTGTTTTTATGTTGAAGGGAGAAGATCTGACCCAGGCTGATAACTTTTACTTTAACACTTTAACACTTATATATATATATATATATATATGTATAAACTATTGGTTTGAAAGCATGCAGTGATGTCTGGAATCACTTTGATAAAACAGATGAAGTGAAAGATGTGCATCATTAAGCTGTTATATAACTCTACTTCAAGTACAGTGCTCTCGTATTTATACAAAATGTCGAGTGAAACCTTAGACACAAGCCAGTCGACAATAAAATCTTTTTCCACAAGGAAGAGCACATTCATAGTGTAACACTTTTTACTTCCCTGTTCAATTTTATAATTTTGTTTCATTTGTGTGGATAGTTAATAGATAAACTAACAAAATTCCAAACCCCTCTAAAATAAAGAAATAAATGAATTTTTTTTTTTTTTTTTTTTTCTGTGTTCTGTCCAGGGGCATCGGACTAGGGGTAAAACCAGTACTGATTACCAGGGACCCTAAGGTAGAGAGGGCCCTTGAAAAGTCTGGGATATATATTTTCAGGGGGGGGGGGGGGGTTTGGCATTAGGACTGCCTATTCATAGGGCCCGGGATCTTGTGCAGTGCCCCTGGTTTTGTCCTACACCGCTGATCAAGCTTCTGTTCAAGTTAAAATTCTATGACCTTTTTTTTTTTATTATTACATATTATAAGATAACATATAATTTCAATATGTTGTATTTTAGAAGATGATGACTGCCAAAAAGGTTTCCCAGTGTGATTATTTTACACTAGAGACACACTAACCGGTTAGATGTAGATTTTTTTTTTTTTTTTTTTTTTACTGATATTCACACTTTGTATGTAAACGATTTTCCGGTTCACTGATAAATGATGTCACCTCTGTGGTGATGTAATCTAATGCATTGTTTACATAATTTACTTAACCTTTTATGTAGCAGCCATTCATTCTCAAGATGGGTAGAATTTTAAGCTTAACAGTTAGACAAAGTTAAACAAAATATTAATAATACAAAAATAGCCAGTGAAACAAATTTCCTTAAATAAGATATATAAATGAATACATTATTAATTAATTATAGTTTAATTAAATATATTAAACCGAAAACAACAACTGTCCCTTCTTGCAAGTTTTTTATTTTTATTTTATTTTTTTGATATTGCACAATCCTCAAGAAAACATCTGTGCTTGTCCTCCACATATTATTCAAAAATAATTACTTTAATTAAATGCCTGACTATTATTATTGCCAAAACTCCAGTCATTCGTGACTGTGGATTTTGCCTTTTTGACATTGGCTGTGCTGTTCGTGATGAGATATTTGTCCTGGGTGGGGTGGGACCGCTTGCTGGCTGGCTGACGGTCCAGGCTGGAGCATCATGTGGGGAGAAAGTGTCATGTTTTACAGCGGCTGGTGCTAAATAGGCCCTATGCCATTAATCTACCCTCCTCCATTGGAGAGAGAGTGTGGGCCAAGCTGGTGAATGTCTAAACAGACCTGCGGTCATGATTTATAAAGCCTATCCTCCATTAAAGATGCACCGCAAGTCTTTACACGCTGGACAGTTAAGGACAATCAGCACACATTGCTAACATACAGACACGGTGGTGAAAAAATATGAACTGAAACACACACACTAACACACAAGCATATTCAAGGATGAAAGCAAAGGTTTGAGAAACTGTAATTACAAGTGTAAGTGCAATTAGAATTAAAAGGCATGTTGGCAGAGGGATCTCTTTTTGTGTGATGTGTTAATGAACACCACTGGTTAAAAGTTTGTAAGGTTTTTAATGTCTTAACAGGGATGCATTTATTTGATAAAAAATACAATAAAATTGTAAAAATGTATGATAAAATACAGTGCTAAAAATATAATATTCAAATTTAAATAGACTGTTTTCTATTTTAATATATTTTTTAATGTAATTTATTCTTGCGATGGCAAGACTAAATTTTCTGGCATTCATTACTCAAGTGTCACATGACAAAAATCATTCTAATATGCTGATTTGGTGCTCAATTAGTAATAATTGTTCTAATTATTGTCTATGTTAAAAACAAGATTTTGCTGCTGAATATTCTTAAGAAATTATTTTCAGGATTATCTGATGAACAGAAAATTCAATTTGAAAGAGATATCTTTTGTGATAAATATATTACTTTTAACATTATAAAATGACTTTACTGTCACTTTTGATTAATGCATCCTTGATGAATAAAAGTATTAATTTCCCTCTTCAAAGAAGTGCTTACCCCACATTTTTGAACAGTGGTGTATCACAGTTTCAACAAAAAATATTAAGCGGCAAATAGTGTTTTTAACATTGGTTATAAGAAATGTTTTTTGAGCACAAAATCAACATTAGAATGATTTTTGAGGGAGCACATGACACTTAAGTACTGGCTTGTTAAAGTTTAACTTTTCCATCACAGGAATAAATGCAATAATATTTCACATTTTTACTGTTTTACTTTATTTTCGATCGTATAAATGCAGTCTTGATGAAAACAAGATACTTATCTCAAAAACATCTTGTAAAAATTGTGATTATTCCAAACTTTTGACTGGTAGCGTATGTGTACATGTGCATGCCCAAATGTGTGTGTGTGTGTGTGTGTGTGTGTGTACATGTCTGAGAGAGTGAGGAGCTCTATTCTTGCAGTGGTAATCCATCCATTGTGCTAAAATTCTCCATCTGTATCAGTTCATTGAGAGCACATTGGCCCTGGGGTCTGTAACTGAGCTGGACCCTGTCTGACAAGCCTATGTGTGTGTATGTGTGTGTGTGTTGGGGGGCAGGGGCAGCGGACCATGGGAAAAACACCGCCCTGCACCTCTCTGCGGCACTTGTTCCACCCCAATTCACATGCACACACACACACACCAAACATGGGCCACTTGTCACTGACCCCCTCTGCTCTCCCTATGCCCACTAAGGATCACCCTTCATAGCCTCCTCCCGCACATGTGTTCTTAACACTAATGCACCCGAGTCCCGCGGTCCGCACCCGGCACCCCTGACCGGTCCACTTACACCGTGCCCTGGGCTTTTCCTGTAGCTGTACTTCAGATCTTTCATCTCTGATCTGTCATTTTTCATTAGGTCCTATTTCATTAAGCAAGAAATGTGTTATTATAAATGACAAACTCTTTCCGAAAGCAGGCGCTGGGACACACAGGGTTAATCGATGTGGTGTGTGAGTGCGTTTGTGGATGCGTGCACACCTTGGTTGTGTCTAGACCCCTGTAACCAATATTAAAGTGAGCCATGATTAGAAATTTACAGAAGAAAAAAAAAAACATAATATTATGTATGAAATGAATCATTAACATGGACCATTAAGTTCTCTATTTTCATTTAATTGAATTTGTCAGCAGTATCCTCTTTAACTGAAAACCACTCATAACTGCTAAATTAAATAATAATTAAAGATACAACTATCAGAGGATTTGAGGGGAAGTCAGGGAGCATTTATTTCCGATCCAAGGCGTAATTTATTCAAATTATATAGAAGAGCGTTTGAGAAAATTAGATGCATATTCCTTTCAGGCCTTTAAACGCAACAAGTTTTCTATTAGAATTGCTCATGGTTGTATCAGCGGAGGGTCCTTACCATCTTAATGAGACATATGTGATTTAAAAAAAAACTTATACTGTATAAATGACACAATTTATTGACTTATTTTTTTTTTATAAATTCCTTAATTCAAATAGATTCAAACTTTCAGATAAAATAAAAAGAGCTATATCTCATAAAGGGAGGGAAAAAATTATATTTTCAGAACAAAATAAACAAAGCGAGTGGAAAAGATAGAATGTCGCTATGTTTATCCAGGGGCAGCTGGTTGTGTAGCTCCTGTAGCTGTGCCCGAAAAAAGTCAGCCGTGAAGGCAGGAAGGAAGCAGAGTAGGAATTTGGTAGGAAAGAAAAGGAGTATGGGATGAAAGAAAGAAGACAAGCAATAGTAGAGTTACTGAAGGTGGAAGGGGGAATGAGGAAAGATGGATGAGGGAGAGAAATAGTGTAGCCAGTAGGGGGAGGCACGACTAAAGAAAAGTCCACTGCAGACAGAGCGAAAGAGAGAGAGAAGTGCGAGAGAGAAGACACTTATACACTCTCCCATGCATCTGTCTTCTCATAACCTAGATACATCCAAGGCATACTTGTTTGAAAATCTTACGAATCCACATTTGTGTTTAGGGTAGCATGTCATACAGTTTGCGCAGGCAACGAGCAGTGCAATGAATGAGCGTGCTAGCTGAGGTGTGATAAGATGGGCTGTTTGATTGTGTGTCTGAGCACTTTATGTACGGTACTGTGTAATCTGTGAACCTGCACTGCATATTTACCACTAAACACATGAATATTGAAATTATAGGCGGTGTGTCACCATTTTACTTATTCGAACTGCCACTCCGTGACACCTGCACCTGTTGTCTGGCCTCCGGGATTCTCTCTGTTGTTTTGTTAACTCCACCCCCACTTCTCCATCTATCTGTCTCGCTTTCTCTCTCACCCTCTATATATGTTTATGCATGTCTGTAGGTGAGTTTGTATAATGCTGCTTGTTCGGAATACAATATGACTCATCAGGTTGTTCAGGTAGGCAGTGAGAAAAGTGACAGCTTTAACCCACTCATTCAGCTGCTGGGCCTTCTGTCTGTGTATGCGAGTGTTAGTTTAAGAGTGACAGAGGGCAAAAAAAGAGGAATGGACGGAGAAAGAAAAGTGAGAAATGGCATATACTACAAATCACACATAAACAGGATCATTAAGAGAACCTGAGCATCCATAAATGTTAGTGTTGACATCCCATTTTTTAGGTCTATCTATCTATCTATCTATCTATCTATCTATCTATCTATCTATCTATCTATCTATCTATCTATCTATCTATCTATCTATCTATCTATCTATCTATCTATCTATCTATCTATCTATCTAATATAATAATAAAACTATAACAATATCTATTTTTTTTTACATTCAGTTTATTTCAATGATATTATGTCATCTGCTGCTTTAAATACTTTAATATTGGGTGGATTCTGATTGGCTGTCAGTGTAATAGTCATTGTTATAGTTATATTTTATATGAATGGATATTAAGCAAACTGATCACGAAAAATCACAAAACATGAAAGATCACAAAATTAAGACCGGACAAAGCATAATATATACATTAATTAAATCCATGCAATAATAATTTAAACATTATTGCATTAAATGTACATTACATATTGCTGCATTATATAATTGTTTGTGATCCTGGTCTTAATAAAAAATAAAATAAAAATAATAATAATTCAAAAATCAATAGGATATTAAGTAACGATCATGTTCCATGAAGATATTTTGTAAATTTCCTACCATCAATATATAAAAACTTCTTTTTTGATTAGTAATTTGAATTTCTAAGGACTTAATTTGAACAACTTTGAAGGCGATTTTCTCAATAATTAGATTTTTTGGCAAACTCAGATTCCAGATTGGCCAAATATTGTCCCATTCTAACAAACCAGACATCAATGGAAAGGTTGTTGATTCAGGTTTCAGATTATTTATGAACCTAATTAAAAAAACTGACCAATTATCACTGGTTTTGTGGTCCGGGGGTCACAATTCAGTTTTTGTAATTGTTAGTACACAGTTATTGTTTTGGATGTGCGTTAACATCATTGTCAATCTACAAACTTTTACAGTTCGCAAGTTGATGGCAAAATGCAGTTTTGTGAAACTGTAAGACAATATACCATAGTCCATCACAACACCATTTAAAGTGGTCAAAATGCACTAAACTGCAATTACCACCCTGGAACCCTGGAAATTTAACATTTGTTTAACTAGAAATGTCCCCAGTTAATTTCTGAAATCTGGTCACCTTAGTGAATCTGGCTTGTTGCCCTATTCTCTGTGTTTGTGTATGTATATGTGTGTGTTAGATGTTTCTCCGTGTTGGATGTTGCTCCCTCCTCCCCTCATACCTCCTGAATTAAAGGCTGCGTTCACTAAGTGCAGACGGATCCATTTCACTGTGGAACTACGCACACAAAGCCTGGGAGTGCAGCTCTCATGCCACTGCCGGGTATCTCTTACGCCCTCTCACATTTACCATTCTGTCTCTCCGCAGTGACCGAAAGGTGACACTGTGGATGGACCGGCAGATAGACTCAACTCAATAACACACCGCCCAAGTAAAGACTAGGCCTCCCTACTGTTTTACACTTGCACTGTTTCTATTACTCTCACTCTCTCTCTCTCGTTCGCCCTCCCTCCGCCACCCCGTCCTGTGCTCTGCTACGGCTAATGCTCTAGAAAGTTCTTCCGACAGAGTCCTCACACTTTCTTAGTCACACTAGAGTGAGTGGGGAGAACATCTAGAGTGATGTTAATCGTTGCTCTCTCTCGCTGGCAGTGGCGGCACACGTGAGCAGACAGTGTTCCGCTGTGTTCTACTGGGCCGTGGACGATGGAGTATAGCATGCAGATGAGTGAGCTGGCAGGAAACAGCTAGTGCTGTGACCAGGAACTCCATTAAAAACGACACAGCACACTTTGATTACCATGACTGGTCAGCCAAGTTTAAGCATTCCTACACACACACACACACTGTTTCTTCTACATTTTGTCTCACTTTCACGCACAAACACCCATGCATGCATGCACAAAGCCACATCTCCTCTGTTAAACAGCCTGTGAAAGTAGTGGATATAATGGTCCTTTTGGCCTCATTTCCTCAAGCACTGAAAAAAAAAAAAAACAATGCATGAATGTCATGTTTTTACAGAACTCTATAAGCTATAAATAGATGTTTCTTCAACTTTAGGCACATTTAGGCATGTGGAGCTGTAAAAAATGAACTCTCTGAGAACTTTTTATACCGTTAATAGGCTATACTAACCATTTTTTTTCTTTAATCATTATTTGAGAGCTATAAAATATGTGATAAAACATCATGTCAAATGAGTAGGGTGAGTACTGTACTAATGCTTATGTATGTTACATTTAATACTATATATATATATATATATATATATATATATATATATATATATATATATATATATATATATATATATATATATATAATGTATTACTATTACATTTATTCACTTTTATTCAAAGTGAGTTACAAATGAATAATTCAGCAAGCAATTCATCTGAAGGATAAATAAACACGAGAAATAATAACATAATAGCAATTTCACAAAGGTTTGAGTTATAGTGACAATATAAAGTTTCAAAAAGCATTTAAAAATGTTCAAGCTAGAACAGGGATGGATTAAGAAATGGTTACATCATATATAAATAAATAGAAATTAACATAAAAGTGTCCGAAGAAACAATCAAATGCTAAGCAAACAATTATAGTCACACGTGCACACAAAATAAATAGCGTTTAGAACTAATTACTTGCAAAAACTTTACTAATTGCTCTAAAATATTCTTGTTTTATGCTGTACTAGAGGGACTGATGGGGTACAGATGGCTAGCAGAAGGTCCTAAAGTAAAAAACTTCCTGGTTCATGAATCAGAGTTTCAATGGCGATCTAGCAGCCAATCACGTGGCTTGAAGAAGCAGCATTTGAGAGCGTCTCTGGGGCAGCCTGCCTATTAAAACAAGGCCAAACACTTCACAGACAGCGAGTGAGCCAATTAATTCTGCTGGGGGCTATGCTCCCAGGTTAGGATTTGCTTATGGTGATAAATTGGGGCTTTGTGTCCATGCTAAACTACCTCCATTTCTCTCGTTTTCTATGGGTTGCCAGGTCCGTGGATGATGTCACAGGGCATATGATGATTAGGGGATGCCTCATGTCCTGTTGTCGCAGGGTCTGCCCTGCACTGCATGTGTGAAATTAATTAAAATCAGGCTCATGTCAATGGTTGTGCCAATGCTAAAACAACCAATGCTAACTGCATGACCTGCACAATAATACGGACTAAGACATTAAGACCTAACATCAAAAAGGGTAATGTTTAATGTGAATTATCAAAAATTCAGCAAAAAAATATTCTATATAACAATCAATAATGTTGCAGTAATTTTTGTCCTATCTATTAAAGTACATTTAAAAATGATTGAATACTTCAAAGACATTAATATAGGCTATAATTTTTTTATGATTAGCATGTTCTTAATTTTCTGAATTTTTTAGGATCAAAAAAAAAAAAAAATAGTGTCAGGGTGATACAACAGTCCTGATGTTTTGTATATTCTTGTTAAAAGAATGACATTATTAAAAAAGAAAACAATAGTAGGTAGTTTTACATAATATGTTATTATTATTTCTTATAAAATTTTCTTTACTGTACTGTTAAATTTGTAAACTGTTTTTTTTTTTTTTTTTTTTTTTGCTCCACTTCTTGTTAAATATCCACTAAATCAAAGCCATGTAGTGTCCCTTGCAACTTGCAACTTGCAACACATAAATAAGAAAAAAAAACCCATCAAAAGCAAAGTTAATTTCACTCAAATATTACTGATTACATTAAGCAGAACTAAAGATTGCATGCTTTGCTTCAGACTCAGTATGGAGAATACATGATGAAATGAAATGTTATATGTTTTTGTACAAGACTAATATGAATGGAGATCTGTTAGTGTTTATTGTTGTTATGTTGGGATTTAATGGGTTTCTCTTATGTCTCTGAGTTTTGGGGGGTTACCTTTTTGCTGAAGAGCCAAACATTATTAGGGTTATCTGCAGTGATAGTCTCTTGATGTATTAGCACATGTGTGCTTTAAGTAAAATGTAACTATAAGACAGTGCTATTAGACAGTTTTAGTAATATAAAATAACCAAGTTGAATTGTATTTAAGGAAATATTCTTTTACACAAATATGTTTCTAAACTGGTTTCCTAAACTGAAATTAGTTATTATAACTTGTTGGGTTTTGCGTGGACTGTCTTGAAGTATTAAAAATGAATAACTGATTTAGCTAATTGTACAATTTCATTACTAAAAACGCTGAATTAGATGTACAATTCATTCTATGAAAAAAGGGAGCGATTATATGGTGAGAAAACAAGCTTATTTAAAGCTGCTTGTTTTGATTCGACAAAGCTTCCGATGCAGCTCTTAGCGGTGATGGGTTAAAGCTCTGCTGTTAGCTGAAGAACTGTTGAACCCTCCAGCCACCTATTTCCTGATCTGACCTGTTCGGATGTGCATTAATTTGAAAACGGCAATGTAAACAAACCTCCCTTTTACCCACAGCCCATGGTCATCTCTCCTATATGCTTCAGTCTGTAAATCCATAAAGCTCAAAGTCAGCTTTCAAATTCCAGAGCTGCATTTCTCCTAATAAAGACATGTGGTCTGCGTTTACTTACTCTCTCTTTTTTTTATCTTTATCTCCCCTCTCTCCTTCCTCTCTCTCATAAAAGAGACTCTCTATTGTATCTCTCATCTGAACTGTGGAGTGGTTAGAGGGGTTGTTGTGGGGAGAAGGGGGAGTTGGTGAGGGGATTCAGGGATTGGAAGAGCATGGGCATCCTTTCTCATACAGGAAAGGTCCATATTCCCCCTGTTATTTCACATCAAGACCGTTTTTCTAAACGCAACCGTGGAAGTCAGTCACGGGCAACTGGTTTTGCTTGAATAGAGGAAACAAACATCAGCAGCAACCACAAGAAAGGATTTTCACTGATATGGTTTTCAGATAGGACGCAAAGCGATCCTGCCGTGTCTTTGTAGGCCCTATACTAAAGCAGTTTGCCTTGAATTAAATCTAATTTAATTATCTGTAGCAGTTGTCAACTTTAATAGACAGTAATGTAAGAAAAATACAGAGAAAAGATACTTTTGTCACTTCACAGGCCGTTTTTAAAATTAGAACTATAAAAAGAATATGAATGAATAATGGCTTTTGTGAACCTGACTAGCATGTTTGGGTTGAGATGGCAGGGCCATCAGACTGACAGTTTCTCCAAGTGCGGCTGACAGAGTTCCCCGCCTGGCTTTTGTCGACTTTTAACACTGTGGATTTGTCAATCGACTCAGTGGCCTGAAGAGGCCTTCACATTGTGTGGTGCGGCTTTTGGACGCTGCCAAGCAAGCTGCACGGGCGAAGGCTTTAAGAAAGAACACAATGAGCTGGAAAAAACCTGGCTACCTGTGAAACAAAACCAGGAATAGGCGGGAAAATATCCACCCGAGAGAGAGGGAGCGAGAGAAAAGAAAAGACAAAAAAATGAGTGTCACCATCTGACGCTCTCCACGTTTTTGCCACAGCCAACTCTCTGAGAACTATGAGTGAATGACAGCCTGAGAGAGCAAATGTGTGTGTGTGTGTGTGTGTGTGTGCGGGTGAGAGAGAGAGAGAGAGTGAAAGGGGAGGGGGGAAGGACTGGGTAAGCCTTGAATCCTTGTCATCAGCCCCTTCAGTATGAATAGGCCTAATGAATGCGGCTAAGTGGTAAGAATCCATGGTCAGCAGCATCAAGGCAGGTAATACCGCCCCAGATTTAATTGGGAGCAGGTATTGGAGGCTGTATTATTTTAATTGGTTAGGGTTGCTCTAAATGGAAAAAGACAAAGTATAATGGCCAAATTGAGGCACACAATAGCACTTAGCACAGGATTGTATGCATTCGCTAATCTGCCGAGGAATGAGGCAATTCGGTGCCATTTTCTCAGTGAAACCAGCTGCATTGAGCTTGTCCCTTTTGTTCCCCCTTGGGAAAATGCAAGATTGAAACAGAAAATACCTTTACCCGGGCAATCATTTGCCACGTGTAGAAAGCGGATACAGCAGTGAGCGATGGAAAAAAAGAAGGGATCTTTGTGGTGGAAGAAAGGATGGAGAGGGAGATAAAGGCTGAAAGTGGGGCCTGTCACGGTCAGCCGAGGAGGAATACAGTGATGACATTTGCAGTGACAGACGAGCCTGCCAGGAAGGCTGGCTAGAGTTTAGAGGCAGGAATCTGATCTTTAAAAGACATGCGATAATTAAAAGAGGAAAGGTATTTAAGACTTTGGTTTGTCATTAATATTGACCGAGTTCTGGTTTAAATCTTAATGATGCTCAGACAGCTGGACCTACACAATAAACTGAGGTCTGAATTAAACACCAAGGTCTCTCCAATGACCACTGCGAATGCCTTGAATTAACATCCAAACAAAGACACTGAGGGGTTTATGTCAGTTTGGAAAGTTACTTCAAATATAGACAAACCAGCAGTCAAGTTCTAAAAGGGGGCATTAGCAGCGATGCCATAGAAGAATCCTTTAAGATTCCCCAGAGAAAATTACAGTTAGTAGTTCTTAAAAGAGCCACATACTGTGAAGAACATTTTATTCATCGGAAGAACCATTTTCAACTCTAAAGAACCTTTTGTGCAATGGAAAGGTTTTATGGAAGTTAAAAATACTTCATGGAACCACTGTTGACATCACATCACGTCAAAGAGGCTTTATTTTCAAGAGTGAAGGAAGTTTCCAGCAAGTTTCAGGGATGGGATAATCACACAAACACATCAGTGTCTAGGGTCTTGCTCTTGATAAGAAGTGTTTGGTGTACTATATGGATGTAATTTGTCATTGTACCATAAGTGGTGTGCAATTGAGAGAGTGCAGTGTACTTGTGTTTGGTGTGGTAAGTAGTTTTCGAAATTCTGTAATTAGCGTGATGTTTTTTGTTGCCTGTGTTTATTGCCATGTCTGGTATTCTGTGTTTATTGAGTCGTGTCTTGTGTTTTAGGTGTCCTTTGCGGTGCCATGTATCTGACAGCTCTGAGAAGCAGCATGATGTGACAGACCATATGGGAAACATGTAAGGTAATTCTTATATGTCAAGCTTTCATTGTTGTGCAAAGTGCAGCTGGATGGATTTTTGCTATTGAATGTAAAATTTAATGGTGGGTGGTTTTTCTCAGCTAAAAGATATGACAACACTGGACGCTATGGTGGAATGGTTCTGTGAGTTGATATTGCTTTAGTTTGTGTCTTTAGCAGTGTTGGGCAGTAGCGTCACTACAAGCAGCGAAGCTACTAGTTTAACTACATTTCTCAGTAGCACGGTCTTAGCTTCGCTGCTTTCTGAATCAAATAGCTTTTCAGTAGCGAAGCTCTTTTTTTTACCAAGTAGTGCGGTAACTTCCACACAAGCTACATTTTCGCAAGCATTTCTGAAGCTCAAACTCAAATCGGGAAATACAACTGCTGAGATCGCTGATCCTGGATCAGTAGTGACGTGACGGCGCTACTTCATCTTGTTCGTGTTTACGGTGGATAGCAACCAACCATCTTTATGATGCATTACTGCCACCTTCTGCTCCGGATGATACCACTCCTTGGCCAGTCACGCAAAAAAATATTTGATGAAATGATGGCATAGGATGAGGTCGGAGAACAGTTAATCCCGAGGAGTGAGTCGCCATGGTCGTACCTCGACAAGTACATGACACTGACCGAGATAACAGAGAGAAAATGTGTTTTAAGATGCTGCTTGTAAAAATTATCAGGGTCCTGCCTGGCCTTTTTTTTTTGTTGTTGTTTTTAATGTTTGGAGGTCTTGCATTTTGTTCTGCAAAGGTCTACAGTATATTAAGCATGCCCATGCAACAGGTGCATACAATGCGCACATTGTTAATTACATGTATTTTGATTGTTTTTGTTGCCAAATTGATAAGGAACACAAAAAACTATTAAACTAAACAATTGCACCTGCCTATCTGTTTGACTGACAGTTTTGAGCACTGAGATAGCATTGACTTGTAATAAAATGTGTTTAATTTGTGTTCTCAAATTAGTTTTGTTGTATTATGCGTGTTATAGTGATGTTAATGGTTGCTTAAGTTTCCTGCTAATTTGTATAACTAGCTCTTAGCGGTAGTGTTACAGTTAGTGGTTAGAGTTAGGAGGGGCTGTGATTTGCTATGACATGGTGACCAGACATCATACCTTTTGTATGAGAGCTGCAGTTAACTAGATGAAAAAGAGCAGCTAATGTGGTAACAACCAATGGGAACGTAGAAACTGATCCGTCAACTGATGCGATTGGATACTGCAGTAAAATACTGAAAAAGCCAACAGATCAAAGACTCTGAGAACTTCAGTGATTTAACTGCTGCCAGTATGAATGCAGCTTTAGGTCTTGACACTTTTGATCTATTCTAAACAAACTTTAAAGTGCTTTATTGGCATCTAAATTAATGCTACTGTAAATACGTGCTAGTGATTCAAGACTACAAGACTGCCAAATCCACAGCTCACTTTTTGTGCCATGATGTGCAGGTGGATGTTACATTGAAGGTCATGATATTGACTGTTAGCTGGGTGATTCCAGCTTCAAAGAAGAGAGTCATCATGCAAATAGGGCTGTCTTCTGGGATGTTTAAGCCTCAGGGGTTTCTTATTTAATCTTAGTGTTCATCTCTGAAGGAGGTTTTAATGGCTTTGGACGTTTTTGTTTTTATCATCTGTAATGTGAAAAGTTATTCAAAAAAATAAAATAAAAAATAAAATAAATACATAACAACAACACAAAAATAAAATAAATCAAGTATTAAATCAAGTAATATATAACAGATTCAGAAAAAAATAATAAGAGTTGCATATATAAATTTTATATTTTATTATTTTACTGTTTGGCAAGCTGTGAAATACATAGTAAAGTATGGCACAATAGTAAAGTTGGTCTCAACTTTCACTTCATGCTGACTTAGAGTAAATCACATGTAAAAACCATCTACATCTATATGATAAAGTAATAAAAACAAAAACATTAAGTTGTTTATGAGATGTGATTACCTTCACCTATGCACAATTACCACTCTTATTTATATTGTTCTCCTGTAATAAATTATTGACAAAGGCTATTTGTCTGGCTTAAATTTGTCCACAAATAAACAGAGCTTAAGGGAGCATGCAGTTATATTTTATCTTAAAAAATCTACATCTAATCAGTAACTTAAACAGTACTGGAACGCACATGCCGACAAAGTCTTTTCTAGTAGTTGTAGTATTATTAGTCGAATACACAATGAAAAAATAAAAAATAAATAAAAAATAAAAAATCAGCTACAAAATCATATCAGTTAACTGTTTATCTAAGAGTCACATTATCCAAGTAACAAACAAAAATGATGTAAAATCATGCATTTTTCACTAACAGTCTCATAATTCATTCATATAAACGTGGGCATATGCACATTCATATCAGTATACGAGTGATGTTCTGGTTTTACAACAATAAGTGTAATAGTTTTATTAAATAATATGTTACAATATTGTCTGTGTTCATACATAAACACTATAATCCTTATTTTGAAATAATACATTATATAACCACTTTATGATGCAAGAAAATTTCAGTCATAGTAAAATTTGTTCTGTTTGATTGGTTAACGCAGCAAATATAGTAGATAATCACAGTATAATTTGATTTTTATTTTATTTTTTCTCTGGAGTGCATGTAATGGGAATGATGATATTTTTAGTCATAAATAAAAGTGTCCAAAACAGAAGCAACTTTTACAAGATCTTATTTCCAATACTTCGATGTGTAAATTTAAACAAAAATCCAAAACACTACTCATTTTATTTTGTTATTTTTTTAATTAACTACCTTAAAGGTGCTGTTTCACCAAAGTGACAAACCTCAAAATGGATACCTGCTTGTTATATTTAATGTGAAACTAACACTTTGAGGTGAGACAGAAAATGGAAACTCTGAGAGAGAGAGAGAGAGAGAGAGAGTGTGTGTTATTCTGTCTGATATGTGAGCTGAGACCCTTTCAAACTATTAAATTAAATTAAAAATAACAAATATTCCAAAAGAACAAGAAAGAGCAACTGATGAAGTGTAATACGTCTTCTGTTCAAAACGCACCACTCAGGTCTCTTTTACAATGGAGATAAAAACAGATCTACATGGACAAATGTGTTTTGATCCAAATAGCTTTATCACAGATTATATCAGCAACTCTGCAATGGGATTATATCATGAAGTCTAAGGCAGTGGCAATAAACTAAGCATTAGGGTGATGTGTGTGTGTTTGTGCATGCATGATATATCTCTCGTCTCTTCTGTGGTGTCAAAACAAAGTGCTGTGCTCAGGTACTGTCTGCCGCCTCCCTCCCGTACCTCACCCTGCAGCCTTAAAGCAGCTCTTTAGAAATCAGGTATTTGTCACTTTTAATGAACATTATTTCACACCAGGCCTGAAAAAAAAATGTATACACGTATTCTAAAATAACCATCCAGAGTCCTGTTTGAGTGCATGTGTGAGGTGTGACAGAAGGTGTTATTTCATTAGGGAGGACCATATTAGTGGTGTAGTGATATCCAAAAGGAAGAGTAAAAATAGCAGGATTCTGTTAACATCATCTTGTTAAGGTACTGCTGTTTTAATGCCTTGCAAATGTCTTATACTCCAGCCGGGCATGAAGAACTTATATTATATATCTCTCATGAAATGTAGGCTTTTGTTTGATACTGAAGATTAAATCATGATTGATTTTGTCATAAAAAAAAAACAAAAAAACAAAACACATCTTTGTCTTATATCCAGTAAAAAAATAAAATAAATTAAGAAATTATCTACACTGAAAAAAAAAATGATGTGGAATTTACACTGAAACCATTTCTCTCAGAAATTGCTAGTTAAATTCACAAATAATCACAAAGGTACAGCAAGTAACATTTAATTAAAAATGAAATTTCGAACTAGAAAGACTGAAATAATATTATCTTTAATTGTCTTACTCACAAATTCGAAAAATTTGAAATTCGAAACAGATTCGAAAATTAAGTTTACAGTGTAACCTTAAAACAAGACAAAAGGCAAAACCATTCATATTAAATATAGTCCTTATCTTACTGAAGTAAATATAGGTATCTATCTATCTATCTATCTAATAAAATGAACATTTCTAATGATAAGTGGAATGGGGTATAAATGGATTAGGAACACATACACTCAGTAGATTGTACCCCTGGCCTCTAAAGCACAAGTGTGTGTGTGTGTGTGTGTGTGTGTGTGTGTGTGTGTGTGTGTGTGTGTGTGTGTGTGTGTGTGTGTGTGTGTGTGTGTGTGTGTGTGTGCGTGTGTGTGTGTGTGTGTGTAAAGAAAAGGGAGGTGGGAGAGAGACAGAAAGAGAAAGCTGTCACCAAAAAGATGGCATAGAGAGAGCACTGTGGAGTGATGTACAGTGAAGCAGAAAGAGCATCATTTGTAATGGAGTTCACATCTCTAATGTCACTCACTGAAAGACCTTTAATTTCCTCAATAAAGACACACAAATTACCAAATTATACCTCTGTGTAACACAGAGAGGAAAATCCCAGTTTCTTTGACTCTGTGTCGCACGGCTATGGATCTCTGATGAACGAGAGGGAGAATATGATCCAAAGTGCTCATAGGCTACACCAAGGACTTCCTCTCTCTGTGAAAAAACAAAAACTTGGGAGATGACAAGAAGCAATCCATCACAATCCAGCGGATGAATGAGGCTGATTTGCAGACAAGTAAACTCCGTGATGATTTGATAAAGTGTAAGAAAAAAAAAGAATAAATTAAAGGCATAATGAGGGGAACTTTATATTATATTATATGAATTTATTTATTTTTATAATATTAGAATATATTCTTAACATGATCATTTGACTAGTAACTGTAAAGTAAACTTATTTACTGAATTAATGAAAGCTATATTACTTCCACCACATCTGAAATGATGTATTGTGTTTAAGGGGATTCTGCGATGAAAAAATAAAAATAAAATAATAATAATAATAATATATGTATAGCTAGCATTTTGTGTATTCTAAATGCAGTTCATTGTTCTTCATGACATTGTTGTCTTGCTGTTAAACAAGTAAACTCAGTAAACCTTTTTGGGTGCTAAATTGTTCAGTGTGTTCAGATTTGTTCACCCAATCATCAAAATGTTTTATGTAAAGAAATAGTTTTTGATAATTATTGTGAAAAATAATTTATATTATTATACCCCACCCTTTGAAAACTACAACAGTCATGGCATAATTTTCACCATACTGGGCAATTTCACTCTTTGTTTGGATTATCATAGTCTTAAACATGCAATAATTCATAATTTTATGATTGAGTGTTTAAGATTAGTAGTGTGGAAACATTTATACTGTACATAAAGGTAATTTGAAAATCAGCATTATAATATATATATATATATATATATATATATATATATACACACACTTAGGGCATTAACTATAAGGTGGGACATCATTGATGCATTATTTATAACTGGAATCCTAAGCCACAGGAAGACCTTGTCTACTTTGGACAGAAATATTGGATAAATGAAACTTTTAAAGCCTGAAAATAGTGAAGACCATGAAGTTAAACATGAGACACTAAATCTAATATGGTTCAGAAGCTGAAACCTATAATTAATTATTTTTTACATTTATTTATTTTTGTAATCTCCTTGAACAGAGCAAATATTAATTGCAGCCTTTTCAAGCTCTTCTGGCAAAAATGTTATACCAGGATAACAAATACATTTTTCCCCCCGTTCTCTTGAGGGGCACACATTTTGCCTCCCTTAAGGCTCAAAAATGCAGCAGTTGTCTCACACAGTGTTTGGCAAGCTTCCTGGCTTGTGTATGGACACAACGTCTACAGCTTCTTTTGTTTACAGTCTCTTGCCTCCACTGAGTTCCTGATGAGGCAGTGATGTCATGTGTATAGCATGGCGCGTCTGTGTAGCCAACCACAGAGGATAATCAGACACATGTTTGTGTATTTTAGGGAGGCTGGGCCTCAATCTTCATATTTCATACTTCACTGACTTCCACTGATGGATTATTGTGATTCGCTTGTGTAGGGTGCCAGTGGAGGGGTCCTGGAGCGTGTGTGTGTGTGTGTGTGTGTGCAAGAGAAAGAAGAAACCTGGGGTATGCTTTGAAGTATATTGTGTGTGATCTGTTTTGCAGATCCTAGTTGGAATGAAGGTTAAGTGTAGCTGATGCACATATACACACACAGATACAGACACACACACAGCGAGAGTCAAGCAGGGCAGTGCATCAGTGCGTTAGATGAGGTAGTGTCAGGGCAGGGTGGTCTGTAGCCAACAGCAAGGTTACTGCAGTGCACTTTCGCTCTCTCTCTCTCTCTCTCTTTCCATCTTATCTCTGCCTCCTTTCTTAATAGGCAATACAAAGAAAACCTGAAATTCTTCTTCCTCTTTGGATGAAAATAAAGATAAATAGAGGATGTGAGTTTGCTTTTTCAGAGGGAATCCTCATCCTAGTAAAACCATGCAAGCCAAAGGATGCACACTTTTTTATGCTTTTTTCACTCAGTCATGGCTCAAATCAAAGCAAATTATAATATTATATTTAAACATAAATATTGCAACACACACGAGACGTCCCATTTTGGTGTCTGCATGTAATTCAATTTACAAGTCTGATTTTATATAGATTAGAAAGCCATGGAAGTAAAGTTACTCATTCAATGTTTCAGATAACTTTTTTGAAAATTAAAATGTCAAAATATGGGCAAAATAATGTTTCGTCGTCAGTCAGCAGATATATTTATGTACAAATTAATAAATATAATAATTATTCTGATTGGTACAAAAGAAATATATCCGAAAATCATCTACATTTTGATCATACTAAATTTTATTATATTTATATCAATATATGTATATATAAGCTCCATATATATAAAGTCCATTTAATACATAAAAATACATAAATACCATGGCATGCAGAATTTATCACGCATTCAATGTATCCTAAAAAATAACATAACAGGTCCTATTGCTGTTTTCTATAAATAAATACAGCAAAAATCTTTGCAATAAACTAAATTTGATCCCTTATGACTTTAAATTAATCACTGCATATAGTCTTAGAGCCCAACATTGTTTACATTATAGCTTCAGACTTGATATGACACATCACAGAGTGCAACAGCTTTCCACTCCTCTTTGCGCTTAGGAAATCAGTGCCGTGTTATCTCCATGCTGTTTCAAGAGAGGACCCTGATTTTGACACTTGTGAGAAATGACAAGTTTTGTGATTAGCGGGGCACTTTTTCATCTGGTTGGTGATTGGAGTGTTTGATGTCCTCAGAGTCCCTCTGAAGGCACTGAAGAGGTGATTCCCCCAGAGGTCTGTAGTGAGGTTGACACACATGGGTTTGATGTTTTCTCTCTTTTTCCCTCTGTTTTCTCCTTTTCACACTCACTTTTTAATGAATGAATCAGACAGGGTGTGAAAGAGAGACTTTGGGGATGTGTGTTTAGAAGCCGTTTTCTCACTCTAGAAATGGTCATCACGTATGTGATATCAAATTGATATGGTTAGCATGTGAGAAAGAGTTAAAAAAATAATAATATTCCAAAAGAGAGTATAAATATCCATGACAAGCTTTTACAATTTGCCATCACCACTAACAACAAAGAAATACCAACATCATCACCAGCACTGGAAAAAACAGACTGATGTCCTGGAAACAAACTGGAATATAATTAAAGAAAAGCCCTAATTTATTATTTATTATTGAGAGATATTTTTTTAACTAATGATTTGACATGATAACTCAAAGCCGAAGATTTTAATGTTGTTATTGTTGACTAAAATTATTTAAATGTTTTAATAATTGAAATAATACTGAATAAAAATGCTTTTAGTGTGATTTGTATCTTTGCATAGAGGTTTTCTTCAACATAATCAATCTCCTTTCAGATTCCATATTTAGCCATTTAAGAATGCATTAATTACCATAAAAGCTAGCGCACAACACAGTGTCACTTATAAAGACTTGATTTGTAGGCAAGCACATAGTGGAAGTGTGTTTAGCTGCATTGGCGGATGCTGGGTGAACCTTCAGAGCGCTGAATGCTGGACACAGATTGAAATCTTAACAATGATCATTTAACCAATTATATATATAAAAAAAGTATAATCACCATGTCCTACCACACACAACAATGTTTAACAATGTTTAACATATGGCACAATAACCAATGAAAAGGCATAAAGCCACAAAATGGAATTCTTGACATCTGTGGTTAGAACATAACATTGTGTAAAAGTTACATGCAAATTACAGTTACTTGCACTATGGTTTGAGGTAATAACAATGGCCGTCTGTAATTACCTTATCAAAATGGATCTGACCATCTACACAGATAACACTGAAAGTGAGAACAATGTTGTACGCAAGAAAAAAATATCTCACCTGAGCAAGCAAAGAGTCTGCCTTCAACCCCAAGAGGAGCCATTATAATGCCTGACAGAAACTATTTGCACCTCAGTGTATTGTGGTATATCAAAAAAAGTATGTAATAATACCAACATTGCTTGCTCCTCTCCCCAAAGCCCATGCACTTCTACAACTACTAACCTAACCCTAACCAGACTGAACCTGCTGATCAGCAAATGTGGCGAACATCACAGTCGAAAAACACCACATCTGATTTCAGTTTTCTTAAAAACACTTTATGAAATACAGATCAGGTACTATTCACTTTTAAAATGTTTTCATCATTTTTGTTTACAATACATTACTTTAAGCTGATATATAAACAAGTGCAATTTTGGACCAATGGAAACTACATAGGGCTACCCAGAATGACACTTTAAAACAGAAATCAATAAATCAGCTAAACGTCCTACCACTTGTTGTGACAACAACAAAAGTTTTTATTGATTGGCATGTTTTGTCTGGTAAGGACAGTGTTAGAACCCTAATAACATGGCAAAGCAGAAATACTAACCTTCCTGAAATTATGGGTACTCAAATTGACTCAAAAATCAACACTAAAGAAAACACTACAACTAATTGAGATCTAAGAAACAAACAACTAAAACTTTCACAGATTTGTTTAGACTGTGAAACTGAAATAGATAAGAGAAAGAAGATTACAGAAGTTCTCGTGTATTTCATATTTTACAATTCAACAAGCTACAATAAACATTATCCTTTTTTTTTTTTTTTTTTTTTTACCTGTATCTTAACTGCTTTCAAGGTGTTGATTTTGAATGAACTGTATAGAAGCCAATAGGGGTCAATTTGACACCTAACACCACTGTAGTCACCAAAATTTGTAAAGACTTTCCAAAACACATCTATGTGTCAAAGCTTGTCATGTACATATGCGACACTAAATTAATAAATTCCCAAAAGTTCAAGAATAAATAAATAGTTTAAGCAGTTTTCCAAGCCATTTAAAAGTAGGATGAATAGGAAGAAGGTTTACTCTGAGAAAAAAAAAATGTTTGAGGTCATGCAAATTTGAGAGGTTTGCAGAGGCTACTGAACTCCTTGAAAACTGACTGATGTGTGCTGGTATGCAGCCTTTGACTGACAGGAGGTGGGGTACAACCTATGCTGATAGGCTAATAAACAACCTCATAAAGAGAGCGATTACTGCTGCTAGAGAGAACAGTCTCCACCATCACCAAATGACTTCCCACAACTCCTTTTGATTGACAAGTCTGACATGTGAAATAGTACATTTATCCTCAGGTGATAGGCAGATGGAGAGAGAGAAACAAAAAGGAAGAGAGATAGCAATAAAAAAGGAAACACACTGAGGGGCTGCTAGAGTTTCCTGGCTGGTATGTTTTTAAGATTTGTACTCCCCCAATCAAAAGCATCCCTTGTCGCATGGGTTAATTTAGAGTAGATGCAATTAGCGGAAGAGTCACATAGTCACTCCTGGAGCAGCTGAACAGCCAGAGATGAGCAGAGGCTGGTTTTGAGTGAAGCCGTGAATCTGTGTCTTTTCTGCCCCTTACTCTCTGCTTGCACCAGGGAGAGTATAGGCTGATCTATTTTATTCAACATGAATGTTTTCCTTACCACATTCTTATTGAAAGGATACATTCAAGGAAGGGAAAGGGAGAGTGAGACTGAGACAGAGAGAGCGTTTAGACATTACCTCATGGCTAGTCTGTGTGATTTGCATGCGGTCATTATAATGCTTGGGTTACATCATGTCCTGATTGGTTACCGAAGCTCTATACAGGGCAGGTTCATACAGCTGTGGCCACAGCTTGTACCACTAGACACGATGTCTGGCACAATAACAAAGACATAATAAAAATAAACTGTATGTTCTTCTTAGGCCAAGGATTTATCCTAAAAAGTTGTGCCCTGGTCTAATAACTATAATATAATCTAGTTTTAATTCAATAGAATCACTTACTGAGTCATGTTGTATGAACAGTATTAACATTTAGTTTATGTTTAAAAGCATATATGGTCACAGCTAATGTCAACGTTTTTCCAGTAAAAAATTTAAAAATAACTCATAAAGTAAAGAGTCAAATGTGAGTGATTAATTTTGGTATAAAATAATAAAAATCTATTTGTAAATGCATGTTATAGATTTAAAAAGTTCAGCTACCCTGGTTTTCACCCTTCTTTTTTTATTTTAAATAATCTATCACATTTGGGTGTACACAATACAAATGATCTGTTGCGGTTTCCATTTCATCACAAACTTTTCACTCATTGTCTATAACCTGTTCTGTGCACTGCAACTAACAATTCAAGTAAAAGTAGTTTGCTAATAATGCCAACATGTAAAAACGCACAAAACAGTTAAGGGGGAACTAACATACTACAAGTGTAATTTAAGTCACTTGTGGAGACTCACCTCATATCACCTCAGAATAGTGGCCAACTCTGAGAAAAGAGTGTGTCTTCTGGGGATTGTGGTGCTGGGGCTTTAGGTTCCTGCTGGACACTGAACACCTTTTCTGATGAGGAGATGTGGTGGCTTTTGTGATGGGAGCGCAGCTGTTTCTCTCTGGACCCTTATCATTCTTCTGAACCTCATCTTTCTGAAACAGAACCTCTCACTTTTAAGAGATGTTATGCTTTCAAGGCTTAACCTTTCTCAGGTTATCTTTAGCGAGAAACCAAAAGCGTAGCATTTTAGCATCAAATGCACATGCACAAGAATTTTATATAACAAAACAGTATTGTATGTAAGAATAAAAATAGTTATGCGCAATTTGTTAATAGTGAATCATTCCTTTGAGTCAGAACTTTTCCAAGAATTTGCAAATGGTTAAAAAAAAAAAAAAACTGATTTGGTTAAAGGTTTAGTTCAACAACTGAGTCGTTTGGACTGGTCCATTTTATTTACCTAATTTTAGCATATAGAACTGGTATACTTAAATTCTGCTAAATTGCAACAACTTTTTTTTTTTTCACTTAATGCACTTTAATTGTGCAGGAGTAGTACTGGAGTACAATTAAAAATATACTTAGCATATTTGATTGTGCTAAAGTGAAACTATTGTAAGTGTATTTCAGGTACACTTTAAATATTCTGCATTAAAACACATTTTAGACTTAACATTAAGAAAAGTGTATTTTGCACAAGTAATATGCCAAGTAAAGTTTAATTATAATTTTTATATCAGTACGTCTCAAGCTATCTGTCAGTAAATATGTCAATGGATTTGAATTATGCATAGTATGAAATAAATTAATTTTAAATATGTTATTTACTAGGGAAGGCCTATTACATCACAACCTCGAGCACATTATGGTGACATTAGAATGTGTGCATGTTATTGCCTGTTCTGTATTCAGCAACATGCCAGGTCACAGTAAAGTAATAAGGAGAAATTATTATTTTTCCTAAACAACAGGAAGAAATGGCCTACTATTATTCCAGTTGGCATCTAGATGTGGTGGAAGTTTGCCAAACATTACTTTTTATAGCTGTGCAATCCCCATAGCCTTCCAGATGATCAAAGAGTGACTTAAAAAAAAAAAAAAAAAAGGAAAAAAATAAATAAAAAATAAATAACTGATGTTCAAGATGATGTCAATCTGACCTTAACTTTGAGTGTGGCGCTTTTTCAGGGTGGATTGTTTTGTGAACGTGTTGCAATGCAAGCCAGGCTTTGCAAAGAGGCTGTTACTGGAGAATGGGGCGGTGACATCTATTTTGGATTCAACAGCAAATCCACAATCTTACTGTATGTGGTGTGACGAAAGTAAGCTTTGTAACTCAATTTGCATATTTTATATAATAATACAGATTGTTCACATGAGTGAAAAAGGGGAACTGACTTATAATTAGTTTTAGTGCGTGGAACAATGACTAAATGAACTTGAGCAAAAACTGTACAGACTAGGATGTGACATCTTTGAATGTTTGACAAGACCTTGCATTTCTTTTCTTTTCTTTCATGTTTGGCTTTTACATCACTAGCTTCCACTCTGGTGTCCTTTACTCTAGCTTAAACATTCTTTATTCGACTGAGTTACTAAAGCTCATTGCATACAGTATTTCATAGCAGGATTCATAAAAAACTTCCCTTCACAAAATTCGAGCAGTATTGTATGCAGTCATACCCAAACTCAAGCAAACACACACACACACACACACACACACACACATAAACATCCACCTCCAACTCAGGCAAATGATGAGTAATACACAGCATCTCACTGTCTCTCTTTCCCCTTCTCTGCTCATCCTCTCCTGACATTTCTCCGCTCTCCCCCTGTCTCCCCCTCACTCAGGAGCTGTGAGTGTGTTTGACCTTAAACCGTTCCTCTGCCTTTACACTGTCAGCTCCAGTCTGTGTTCTCAGGGCTTGAGAGATCCCCGCCTGCAATATGTCTGCCGACAACCCATAAGAAACGCCTTGCTCTGTGTTTATCTATTAATAATTGAGCAGTTCTGAAGATGGGAGGGGGGCAGTTTGTCACAAGGGGAATTTATACCTTTCACTAAGGTTTGGGCTAAACGGCACTTTCTTCGGAGCTGAGAGACGGGAGAGAAACGAGAGCTTAGTGTGTTGTTGTTATCCATAGCTTAAGGGTGTGTTTATGTATGAGTCTTCGGAGAATGAAATGCCATAACCTTGTGTCTCCTCTTCGTAGTCATGGACAGACTGTTTGTGTTTATCTTTATATGTGTACATGTCAGGGTGTGGAAAAATTATTAGATATAAATGTTAGAAATGTAATCTTCTGATTGTTCATTCATATATAGTCAGATAAGTCTATAAAACCTGTTGTTAAGCATTCTTATTATCTTAATTTCATGTGCCCTGGCTGACATATGACCCCCTCCCAGATGGATCTTTACTCAGTTATGAACATGATTTTTTAACCAATCACCTGAGTCATAAAGGCAATGTGAATAAATACACTGCAGCTGCAGGAAAATGGTATCATGACAAAAAATCACAACCAAATGTACCCTTCTTTTATTTATTTGATTAAACTAAAATAATATTGTCAGATATTGTTACAATAAAACATAAATAATAATAATAATAATAATAATATATATTTTTAAATGTAATTCATTCCTATGATGTCAAAGCTGAATTTCCAGCAGCCATTACTGCAGTCTGCAGTCTCTTCAGAAATCATTCTAATATTTTGTTCTCGATTATTAATAGTTTTAATATTTTTTGTGAAAACCATGATACATCCTTTTCTTTGATGGATAGAAGTTCAGTGAACAGTATTTATTAGAAATAATTAGAAATTGCTTAACTCTCACTTTTGATTAATTTAATGTGTCCTTTTTTGAATAAAAGTATTAATTAGATTTCCTTTTCTAAATCTTAAGTAAACTTTTGAATGGTAGTCTTTCACAGTTTTCACAAAAATATTAAGCAGCAAAAATGTTGTTTTCACTATACATACATAAAGGTGCATCTCAATAAATTAGAATGTCGTAGAAAAGTTCATTTATTTCAGTAATTCAGCTCAAATTGTGAAACTCATATATTAAATAAATTCAATGCACACAGACTGAAGTAGTTTATGTCTTTGGTTCACTTAGTTTGGTTCACTAGGCTACACAGTGTAGTGAAGACTGCTGATCTGACAGTTGTCCAGAAGACAATCATTGACACCCTTCACAAGGAGGATAAGCCACAAACATGCATTGCCAAAGAAGCTGACTGTTCACAGAGTGCTGTATCCAAGCATGTTAGCAGAAAGTTGATTGGAAGGAAAAAGTGTGGAAGAAAAATATGCACAACCAACCGAGAGAACTGCAGCATTTTGAGGACTGTCAAGCAAAATTGATTCAAGAATTTGAGTGAACTTCACAAGGAATGGACTGAGACTGGGGTCAAGGTATCAAGAGCCACCACACAGACGTGTCAAGGAATTTGCTGAACCACAGACAACATCAGAGCCATCTTACCTGGGCTAAGGAGAAGAAGAACTGGACTGTTGCCCAGTGGTCCAAAGTCCTCTTTTCAGATGAGAGCAAGTTTTGTATTTCATTTGGAAAACAAGGTCCTAGAGTCTGGAGGAAGGGTGGAGAAGCTCATAGCCCAAGTTGCTGGAAGTCCAGTGTTAAGTTTCCACAGTCTGTGATGATTTGGGTTGCAATGTCATCTGCTGGTGTTGGTCCAATGTGTTTTTTGAAAACCAAAGTCACTGCACCTGTTTACCTAGAAATCTTGGAGCACTTCATGCTTCCTTCTGCTGACCAGCTTTTGAAGATGCTGATTTCATTTTTGCAGCAGGATTTGGCACCTGGCCACATGCCAAAAGCACCAAAATTTGGTTAAATGACCATGGTGTTGGTGTGACAAAATGACAACAAGAGACCAAAAAATGCAAATGAGCTGGATACCACTGTAAAAGAAACCTGGGCTTCCAAACTACTTCAGCAGAGCCACAAACTGATCACCTCCATGCCATGCCAAATTGAGGCAGTAATTAAAGCAAAAGGAGCCCCTAACAAGTATTGAGTACACACACACACACACACACACATATATATATATATATATATATATATATATATATATATATATATATATACAGTACAGACCAAATGTTTGGACACACCTTCTCATTCAAAGAGTTTTCTTTATTTTCATGACTATGAAAATTGTAGATTCACACTGAAGGCATCAACAATTAACACGTGGAATTATATATGGAATTATATACATAACAAAAAAGTGTGAAAAAATATGACAAACTGAAAATATGTCATTTTCTAGGTTCTTAAAAGTAGCCACCTTTTGCTTTTGATTACTGCTTTGCACACTCTTGGCATTCTCTTGATGAGCTTCAAGAGGTAGTCACCTGAAATGGTCTTCCAACAATCTTGAAGGAATTCCCAGAGAGATGCTTAGCACTCGTTGGCCCTTTTGCCTTCAGTCTGCAGTCCAGCTCACCCCTAAACCATCTCGATAGGGTTATACCATATATTTAATATTGAAAGGCATACAAATTTATTGCCAGAATACATATTTTGTGCCTGCAGAAGGCAATAAATAAATGAATAAATAATTCATAGTACCTGCAAGTGATCAAAGTTCAAAGTACTTGTCGTAGTCTTGCAGATCCTTCTGACTGGGAGACAATTAGAACACCTTATTTTGTCCTGGACTATATTTTTGGAAGTGCATATGAATATAAAGCCCTAAGAAAGAAAAAAAAGAGGTGTTTAAGAGTGCATTTAAACAGGTAACGATCAGTCGAGCTCCTTTTATTCCCACTGTTTGTGCTGTATTCACATCTGAGGATAGCCTTACCTCTCACTTTCTTCCTAATTAAGTAGCCTTTAAACATTTCCCTGCTGAGAGCTCGCTGTCAGAACAAAGTAGACATTGTTTTTCCCTTTGAGGCTCTCAGTGAGTTACAGCCTCCTAACGTTACTGCAGGCCGATAGGACGGCGGTCCTCGGAGGCCTGTGATGGAGTAAGACGTGGAATCGGCCCTATCTCCTGTCTGGAAGGATGATTGTTTAATGGGAAAAAGATTGCTGTGTTCACTGCTGATTGCATTTGGACAGGGCAGCTGATGACGCTGGGAGGTTCCTCGGCACTGGAGGACAATGATTAGTGGAAACTGGAGACGAGGAAATTCAACTTCCCATGGAGTTGAAGGGCAGCGGGAAATGACCCGGTATGGGCCTCCTCTCAGTTAGCTGAGACAACCTCTGTTTACATACAATGAGCTCTAATTGGGATGGTACTGGTTTTTTTTATGTGCTATTTCTTTAATGCAAGACATGTCATTGGCACTGAGGTTGAAATATACACTCTTCCTTCACACCATTTACGACATGACGCCTTGAAACGACTCAGATGTCTCTGTAGAGTTGGTGTTTTTGACAATTCAGGGCTTAAGCAAAATGAAGATGCTCCAATTCAAAACAGCGCAGTCATGAAGATGGATGTGGGCGGTGCAAAAAGCTGCCCTTCGTTCTGATCCCAGAATCTGCCTGTCTAGCTACGCGCATTCCCCCACAAGCCTCATTCTCTCTGATATGGAAAAAAGCACCATATCACGCTGCTATATTTACATTCATATATCATTAACTGACTATCAAACCCCTCCAGAAACAAGAGAGAATTCTCTGAAGGGTGGCCATTTTCTTTCTGCATGGCTCATTAGTGCATTGCCCTCGCACAAACGTATCAACAATGTTCTAAAGCTAATATACTCTCAGATTTCCTCTCCTCATGATATAGGCAGAGAAGAACGGGGGTCAGATGTGCATTTGAGTGCAAGCGACTGCCTCTGCACAGAAATGATTTATCAGGCATTGCTGTTCCGCTCCGCTCTGTAGAGTTTTCTATTGATGTGACGAGTTGAAATGGTTTCTTCAAGAGAATGACAACGTCAGTAGCCACACGAGACGCATCTGCACGAGCGCACACACACACAGTTCCTCTCATCGGATGCCTCTATGCTTTTAATTTGCTGCAGACTGCTTGTTTGAGTACACAGGGAAGCAGGGATGAAAGATAGCGCTGTACCTTCCAAGTGGATCCCACTTTCGTGTCTTTGTTTGATAGCTTTTAGGATCGCCATTATGTAGGATGGAAAAAAGCATAATGAATGTTTGCATTACTGTCTAAGTCATCTGAGGTGGTCTTAACTGTGTGTTAATTACACAGATTAGTGATGATTAGCAGGTGGTGTTTCTAGATTAGCAAAAGCATTTTGCCTTGCCTGAAACTTCTCAAGATTCTCTGTTTCTAAGGCAAAATTATTCCGATGCAGAGTAATAATACATCGAAAGCCCATCAAGATCAATTCTTCTTTACTCTAAGTACAAATCATTCACTGTTGAGTTAGAGATTCTTAATGCATGATATGGAGGATGGCAATCATTTAATATAGCTTGGATTCTTCTTTTAACACACATGCAGCTTGCAGAGCCAGCCTGCACACATCAAAGACGGCACTCGAGGTGAGAACATGAGCTTGTGAATGAGATATTAGCAGTACGCCACAATGCAGTCAAGCTAAGATTATTCATAGCAGCAAATTGCTGTGTTGTGACCATAGGCTCATCAGGTACAATAAGATGAGTATTTATTGTAGACCAGAGAGACTTAAAATTAAAGAAGCAGGCCTTGCATGATGGGCTAATGGAATGTAGACCTCCATTAGAGATAATTTAAAGCAGACCGAAAGCTTGTTTGTGAAAAAAAAAGTGGATTGATGTTAGCAATTATGTAGCTGTGGTAGTTTTTCGCTATGATGTTATCAATAAATATTCCTGCAGTCAGAGACATGGCCTACTGTAGCAGTAAACGGTGTGCTCCAGGTGCATTCAGCCATGGTGCATCTTGTTCTGATCTCATGCCAAACAGTTTTCTGTCCTCTTTTAAATGTCTCTCAATGAAAAGCATAAAAATTACATCTTAAAGTATGGCAAACAATAACTTAAATGAAGTAATCATAAACCATTTCAGTAGCTGCAAGACAACTAGTAAAAAAAAAATATAAATAAGCCTTAAATAGTCCTGATTTCGATCAAAGTCAGTAATTTTGCACCTAGTAAAATGATCAAAAGTCAGTGTACTTCACTACCAATGAGTTGAAGTACACTAGCAGTACAACACTGTTTAAGACTAAGTATGGATGAATGTGTTATTATTGTTATGTGTTATTTATAATTAAGCCACTATTTTGTCCAGGGCTGCAAATCTTTTTTTTTTTTTTTTTTTTTTTTTTTTATGATTTATTAATCTTGATTGATTAATCTGACGATTGATTGTTTGATTAACAGACATGCTAAAATGGTTTTAAAAAAAAAGGATAGTTTTAATAATAAAAAAAAATCAATTTAATCCATTATTTAAAAAATAAAAATTCAATAAATAAAAAAATCTAAAAATAAAAATCTTAAATCTAAAAATGTTTTCGCAACCTGTTTAATGTTGACTTTCAAACAATGTGTAATTCGAAGGCAATGAAAACAAATAGTAAATGTATAATGATGTGCAAAATGGTTTTGTTGAAAAAAGGTTACAATTTCCATTGATTGTTTACCATTTGAAAGTTGAAAATTGTGTTGTTATACGCTGAGGAAAACATGCATCAAATGCATTAAACAGCACGTCTGTCAAAGCAACCTGCATTAAACTACATGCTTTTGTTTAAAGTGCTTATATGAAGCATTCTTATGTTTAGGACAACTTGGTTTGTACACTTGCGAAAGTGAGTGGCAGATGTTTTCTGTGTGTAGTGTGCAGACACGATTAGATGATAATAGGTTTTTAAGTATTGATTATTATATACTTAGTCATTTCATTTTTAAAGCTTTTTTTACAGTATTGATATCACTAAAGATAATAAATACTGTGTGGATTTAGGATAAAAGAAAAGCTAATATGAAACTGACTTTAACAAGGCGAATGAGTTGGGGGAAAAATGTCTTTTTTTAAACATTATTAGTGGACAAATTTATCTAAATTTATTTAAATTCTATTTTTTTTTTTGTGTGTGCAAAAAATGTTTCTGAAGAGTTATTTTTTGGACCAAAAGTGCCCACATAGTTGTACAAACATTCTTGTATTGTAGCATTTGTGCAGGATGATGTTACCAGTGGATTTTAAGGTCGTTCTGTACAGTATCTGAGCAGGTATGGAAGGTTTTTTTTTTTTGTTTTGTTTTTTTTTTACATATATTTCTGTAGCAATTATTTAGAGTGATCTAGTAACTGTGTGGTATGATATCTATGTTCAATTTACTGTAGTTGCCTAGTATAATGTCAGCATCAATATGTAGTAATTAGGCTGTATCAGAGTCTTGATGCTGGTGTATTAAAAGCTGTACCCACACTACTGCTGGCTGTGATAGTGCCTCTGCAGGTTCTCACCCAGGTGAGGGGAACTTTGAAGAAAAACTCTGATCTTCTTTCCCAGTTCTCCAAGCGCTTTGTTCTGGTTAAGCAGGCGAAGCAAACACAAAAACCATCTCTGCACACTTTTAAAATAATCATCACAAGAAAAGCAAGAGACAAAGAGAAGAGGCGAAGATACAGAGAGAGAGAGAGAAGGGGAAAGGCTCAGAGAACAAGGTGAGAATGTGTACATTTTTCATCCAGGCGTCAGGCTCCGGATGGCAGAGGATTGTAGTGCTGGATTAACAGTTCTAAGCCCTAACAAGGGCTGCTGAGAACGTGGCCATGGTGCAGAGATACTGCAGGAGACACACGGATCAAAAGCAGCTGGTTTCCATGACATTCAGAGTCTTCGCAGCTAATTACGCTAGCCAGGGATCTACCCCTCCAAAAGTCTGGCTCACACCAAGTTCAGAACAATGCACACAGCTGCTCGCTTCACAAATCTCATGTATCCCTCTATGTAGAAATATAGACTAGACTTGACATCATAAGCATGAAACATGAAAGTTACAAATTAATAGAAATATGTGTGCTGTCATCTTTTAACGCCCAGGTTAAATGTATTATTGAAGTCATTTTGAAATAAAAAATTCCTCTATTTACAGTTAATGCACATTTCGGCGCATATAACAAACGATTATTCTGTGCATGATTACCCAAAGAAAGCAGTTGTGCATGTCTTTAATCGAAAATGTACTTGCTCTTCCTCTGAAATGATTAAATGTTTCTTTTCAGTAAATGCCATTTAATGGCCATGTGGGCTATTGCATAATCTTAAGCAATAGCCTTGTAAAACATACAGATGCAGTTAATTGATAATCAGTTGTTTTCATTAATAATTTTATTTTTATTCCTATTTTTTATTTAATTATTTAAATGTTGTCAGTTTATGTTATATGTTATTGATATTATTAAAAATAATAAATATTTGTACGCATTTAGGATACATAAAATGCTGATATGACACTGGCCTTAGCAAAGTGAATGAGTTGGAAATGGGATTTGAAAAAAAAAAAAAAAAAAATAGGGTTCATCACCAGAATGCTGTTGATAACAGAATCAAAATATAATCTTGAACACATTATATCATCTTAAATTATAAAATGTTTAGTTTCCATTGATGCTGTTTAATGGCCATGTAGACTATCGCATCTTAACCAATCCTAGTAAAAAAAAAAAAAATACATTCCGTATGGCTTGTTTCTGGTATGAAATGCCTACTTTCATGATCCAGATGAATAAAATCAACTCTACATTTCTCTTTAAATATCTTTTAACATTCAGAAACACATCAGATTATGAAAGTTGAATGGGTTGCAAATGAAACTCATCTCGACTTTAAATATAGACAGATTAGTCAACAAAAATTTACGCCGCCCAAAGTGAAGCTTTAACAACAAGACACCAGTAGCTTCCAGCACTTCTCTAATTTGAAGATTAGTTAGTCAGGAGCTACGACTGCTGCAGTGTTTCTCTCCTGCATTTACATGCTTGTCTGGCATGCATGCAGCTGCTTGCTGTTGACGTTAATGTTCTTCAGTGGGCGGATTCGGCTTGAGTGGCAGAAACACTTGAAATGCTATTACGCCTCTAGTGGGCTCGCTTGCACTGGTGGCACGGCACGTTCCGTCAACACGGCTGCTGGATTCATATGAGGGCCCGCTCAGGAGACAGATTGCTTGTCACTACACGGCTTTGCATCTCTGCTGATGATGATAATCACAATGATTCCTCCAAGTGGCCGTAAACATGGAGCGTTAGACAGAAAGAGAAAGAGAGGGAGATGGAAATCTCTTAAGAAGAGTATGTATTGTCACATTCTGCAATCAAAACAGAGATTTGGACTTGAGACAGAGTTAAAGATGAATGTTCTCCTGGGATGGGTTTTCAGCTCTGAGGTGGCTTGGTTTGGGATTGTTTTCTCAAAAGACAATGGTTTTAGATTTGGGTACTGAGAAAGATGGATCCTTGTGATGGGATTTTTTTCTTTTTCAACAATGTGAAATTAGAGGTCTTTGTGATTGGTTTTCAATCAGAAATAAGGGGGTCTGAGTTGTGACATATTGGAAAAAGTATTGCTTTTTGGATTTTGTAATCAGTTCCATCTATCTGTGATGACATCAGTAGCCATTTATAACAAGTCTTAGGGTTGTATATAAGTCTTAGGGGCAAATAAAAACTTTTAAAAAAAAGTTTTTAAAATAGAATAAATAAATAAATGATGCATATACATGTTGACAACATAATAGCATGAGGGTGAGTTAATGATTTATGTTTTATTTGGTAGACTTTCTATTGTGCAAAACCAAAAAGTGCAGTTGGCAATGACATTTACATTTATCCATTTGTCAGATGCTTTTATCTGACTTGCATTGCATTTAGAGTACTCTTTTCTTAGTTCTCAGTTCTTGCTTGAAAAACAAACCCATGACATTGATGCTGCTAGTGCCATACTCTACTGCAGTGGTCAACAACAGGTGGTCCGTGGGCCAAAACTGGCCCACTGGCAATAAGATCTGCCCCGCGCCAGCAGCCATATTATTTTGATAGTTGCTCATTCTGAAATAGAACTGGCATGACAGCAACAGTTACTGTACTCATAATCACTTCGTCTTTAGTGATTTTGCCTTCAAAATAAAAGTATGAGATGAACTGAGAGAGCTTTTTATTTGAAAAGTGGCTATTTAAATAAAAAAAAAATCAATTTAGTATGTGAAGATGCTAAGGAATAATTTGTGTAAAAGTAGGCTACGTCAAATAATTATTACTATAAGTTAGGCTCCATTGTGTAACAAGCTAATTTAAATGATACACTTTTGAAATAGAGGAAGTAAAACAAAGTTCATTAGAGCATGACTCATCCATTCCGCATCTCCCACATGTGTCCCACAAATGTGGCTTTTTGTTAATGACTGTCCTACTACAGGATTTAACACAGAGTAAAAGATCACTACCAGTTACAAAAGACACTGTAGTCTGTCACAGGCATTTTTCATCATTTAATTTCATAAATAATCTTTTGACTATGTTCTGGGCCGCCATCTAGTGGCAATCATTTTTTGGGCTGATGCCAAACTTACTTGCAGACCCCTGCTCTACTGACTGAGCTACAATGAGTCATCTATTGGTTGGTGTCTGGTTTGCTTAACAAATACTATTTTGATATTGATATTTTAAGATTAAGATTATTTCTTGCTATTTTCATGTGTTACTGTAGCTCATTTTGTTGAACATGACACTAGCAATGCCAGTGTGTTTGATTCCCTAGAGAATTTGCAGACTAATCAATGTATATCTTGAATGTGTTAGAATGCATTTTGGATAAAATCATTCTTAAAGAGTCGTGTCAATGATCTGATGTGAAGTACAGTTCTGAAAATCCTTAAACTCAATAGGTTGGGTCTTATATATGTAAATGTGTGTGTGTGTGTGTGTGTGTGTGTGTGTGTGTGTGTGTGTGTGTTTTGTCTCCTTCTTAGATTGTCTTTAATTAATAATGCTCACTTCTAAATTCAACACCAGCAGATTCACACCAAATCAGGTGTGTGAAGCCTTCTGTGAGTATTTCATGCATGAAGTGCATTGTGCTTTCGTAACTCAAGCACATCAATTATTTTTAGGTAAAATGCACTGCTGTATTATTTTTAAACTCGTTACTGAAATTCAGTCATTCAGGTCTTGTGAACCTATATATGAGCCAGGGATATTATAGTTATGCTAAACTATTAAAAACATTTTTGTTAATTAAAATCTGAAATAAAATATATTAGATGAAAAACTTGTTGGCAACTAAATAAGTTTAAGCTGAATCACTTAAATGACTAACTGGAAAATAATAAATTCTAAAATTGAAATAATAAAAATAAAAACTAAATAGTAATATTAAAAAATATGAATAAATAAATAATGATAAAAAGCACTTGACAAAATGACAAAAAAAGCAACAAATTAAAATTGAATTTACGAAAACTAATTCTTATTCATAATATTATGATTATATATTCTGTAAATAATACTCAAGTAACACTGGTATGTGCATGTGTCAATGTGTGTGTGTGTGTTAGTGTGTGTGTGTGTGTCCCTCACAGTCACCTTCATGAGTCAGAAATAATTACAGACAGGCAAGTGACCAGAGGGAGCGGCAACCCACCTCGAGCGTGTGGACATGTCCTTGAGACATCTTCATTAAGGGCGTCATCTCACTCACACATATAGACAAACACACACAAACACACACAGTCACACACTGCTCACCATCAGCACCGTCAGTATCTCCAGCTCTGCAGGAAAGGGCGACCTCTCTCCCTTTCATTTGTCGTCTTTTCTCTATATTCCCTGTCCTTTATCACACTCTTCCTCCAGCGCACTCTGTCTGCCAGCGGGGTCAGGCAGCCGGGGGAGAGGACGGTGGGGGTGGGGGGAGCAGAGAAGAGAGAAGGTAAAGGGGTGCTCGACTTGAAGGCAAGGAGATAATTCGCCACACTGTTTAAGGTTATGCTGCCATTAGCATTTCAAAAGCTGTGCATGATGTAGCCACCTCAGGGACGCTGCCTGCCCCATGGCATGTCATAATGTCAGCAGGCGCCAAGGCCTTGATGGAATTAATAGAGCA
The DNA here is from genome assembly GCF_023724105.1 of Carassius gibelio. Lineage (NCBI taxonomy): Eukaryota > Metazoa > Chordata > Actinopteri > Cypriniformes > Cyprinidae > Carassius > Carassius gibelio. The sequence continues at coordinate 21,948,663 of NC_068401.1, read as the reverse complement.
GCCCATGATTGATAATACCCCTCATCTGCCAAGCCTACCCTTCTCTCTGAGTCTCTCAGCCCGTTCCTGCTCATCTCCCGTGCGTCCTGTTTTGGATGCTTGCTCGTTTAAGAGTATTACTCTAGCATGTTTATGCATGGGCCTTTAGGTACGCTGCGTGGCCCCTGCCTTTAAAAGTCGTTTGAACCCAGTGTGGAGTACTGGTTGATGGAGAGAGAACTCAGCTAGGTGTGAGGGAGGAATAAAAATCAGAAAACCGAGTGAGAGAGGATGAGACAGGTGCAGGTGTGAGGAGGAGGAGTACAGGCAGCGATGAAGAGTTTTCAGGTGCGAGGAAGAGGTGTTGATGGAGATGAGATGTGTAAATAAGAGCAGAAAGTGAGACAGACTGACACAGACCACTAAGTCGAAGCTTAGAGCTGTAAAATCTCTTGCAATGATAATTTTGTAACGACAAGATAACAGTTTTATTGCAATTGCAAAGTATTGCTGGTGAAATAGAAAATTTGTGTGGCTTAATTAAAAGAATAACCTTAAGTATGCTTATATATCAGTCATATGGTGCAACCAACATACAGAAGGAAAGAAAGAAAGAAATCTTTTTGCTTTTCTTTTTTACTTGATGGTACATCACACAACATATTTTACTTCTATTATTATAATTAAATTGGTATATATAAAATAAAAATAAAAAATGAAAATGGTGTTTTTTTTTCCCAATATGATATATGAATACAAATAATTAAATTTAATTCAGTTCAATTCACATATAAATAATCTAACAACTTTTTTTTTTTTTTTTTTTTTTTTTTTACTTATGTGCAGTTGGAATTGGTTTAAAAAAGAAAGGAGTCTCAGCCTTTGTTTTCATTATTTTCCCTCTCAATATAGAACATTATGAAAGTGTTGCAAATTATATTTAATGTTGTTGCTGTTTGAGACTAGAACAAGACACTGAGTCAGAGATCCTGGCCTGCAGAGTTTCCTGTCTGCACAGCTCTGTTGAGAGGCCATACGGGTTAAAGCAGGTAATGGGTGTATTGAGAGAGTGAAAGAGATGTGACACTGCATTGATTCACTTGGGAAAGGGTGTCAGTGGTAAATAAAGAGAGAAACAGCCGGTGTTTAATACCCACTAATGGATGTTATAATCTGGGCATAGTGGTCAAGATGTCACCCTTTTCCCCTCTTCCCCCTTGACTTCTATCTCTACCTCTTTTTCTGATAACACCATCACTGGTTTTCCATCAGCATTCCACCGAGGAATACAGAGTATTCCACAGTCCTCTGAGGAAGTCCTTTTGTTGTTGTTCTTCTTCTTAAACAACTAGATTTATTGTTATCAGTCCTAACCGCAGGGAACGAGGGTTTGGCTGTGATCTTCAGTGCTGCGAACACACTCACTCTGCCTGCGTTGCTCCATATTCATTTCAAAAGCAGTTAATAAGCACACATTATTGCCCCTCCAATCACTCACTGCCTGAAAGATGAAATGAGAGAAGCACTAAAGGGTCTCTCATCCTTCTTGTCTGACCCCTTTTTTTTTTCTTTTCTCACTTATTCACTCATATACACTGGCCATTATCCCAGTGTATTGAAGCTGCAGAGATAAAGAGAAGAGAGAGAGGGAGTGTGCGAAGAAGAGAAAAAAAAAAAACACATGAGGGCGAAAAAAAGAGAAAAGAACAATAAAAAAGGCAGAGGGGCGAGTGTCGTTTGAATCAATTACATCCTAAAGAATTTTTCATTTGCATTCGTAGCTGCGCAGAACCTGAACAAATGCCAGCTGCCTTTGTGTCTGGATATTTTTAGTTTTTTTTTTCTTTTGATAATTGTGTAGGAAATATCAAATTTGCATAGACTGATTATTGTTGATTGTTTATCTGGCCGTCAGGATGGCTCAATATTCTAAGGCTGACAGGTTGTCACATACTTAAAACTCATTTATTTGGTGAAATTTGCATGTAATTTGGTGTTAATTAGGGGGAGGCGCAGGGCGTGGATTGGAGCCCAGTGATACAGGAGGAGACAGAATGGACTGGCTGTCATCTCTCCTCACAGCTAACCAAACGCACACACACACACACACACACACACGCATCCCTTAACATGCCACCTATCTGTCTGAGTGGACATCTGAGAGCTTAAAACATAAAACTAAACCCACAGTAGTTGATTTTCATTGTTATTCAAATCAGAGAAGTGTGCAAGCTCCGCAGGCTAGCTAAATGAAAGGAGGCTAAAGTACAGTTCTGTCCCCTTTGAAAGTGTGATTAATTAGGGTTTTATTAACAAACAGAGAACAGATGACACCCTCACCACACACGGACTAGAACAGACCGTCCCAACGGCCCTTCGTCCCTGTTTGTTGTCATTTATCGGCATTGTCTTTCATTATCTCTCCGTTCATTCGCCAAGCTCTCCAAGTAGATTAGTAAACATACACTGTTAAAAATCTGTGAAATTATGATAAAATAATAATAATAATAATAATAATAATAATACAATTCTCATACATTGCACTGACTTAAACTTGACTTAACAAAACAGGACAAAGTTGACTAAATATGATATCTAAAATGTACATTTGAGTAAGAATAAGACAGAATTTAAAATGACTGCCAAAATAAATACTGCTGTACGGTTAAATAATAGTAATCTTATTGCTAAAATGTCAAGTTTTCATTGACTAAAACTAGAGTAAAATACTTTATATTTTCTTTAACTAAATCTAGACTAAAATGTTGAGAATTTAGTCGACTAAAACTTTACTAAAACTAAATAGGATAAGGTTGACAATATGATAAAAACTAATAATGACATTTAAAATGGAAAAAAGGCAACAAAATGAACACTAATTAACACTGATACGTTTTCTTAATTCTTACCATCCCTTGTAGAAAGGAAACTTACCATTTTTTTTTTGTAGCTTTTACCGTTAGACAAACCAAAATGCCTTCTAAGAATGTACTTGAAGGAAATGCATTCCCTTCACCTGAAGATCTCTGAAAGAAACTTCATGTAGTAAACTTTTTTTTTTTTTTTTGAGGGGGTTGGGGGTCTCTAAAAACTTTATTCAGTGAGAAGGGTTGCAGCCATCACTCGCAGCTATAAAACATTCAGCCCGTCTTAAAAAATTAAGCACTCCACCCTCAGAGTCATGTCATTTTAAATCAGAGCTTCTGAAACTTCTGTTTGATTTGATTCTGAAGCTCTGTAGATCCATGAAGGGTGCTTCTATGTGAGATTCACATGCATTTGTGTCTACTGGAAATCCACGTGTGGCTAAGAGGTCAAATGGCAGCGTGATCTGCCCTCCTCTTCTCCAGCTGTGGGTCCACCTGCTGAGGACCCATGCACCGGTGACAGAGCGTTTATGGCTGAGGGTGGGGGGCTAATAACTCCCAGAGCGGGCGGTTAAAAGCCTGGGTCACAGCTTTAAAGAGCATCTGTGCGTGAGCAGATCTCTGCTTAACAGCGCTGGAAAGGACCTCTGAATGGGAGCAAGTTCCTGAGTGCTTTCAAAGGCAGTTAAGGGGAGACGATCACTGCCCTGCTCAAAACTACTCTAATGCAGGTACACACATACTGCCAGACAGAGAGATGAGGTGTTTGACGCATGAAGAGGCCCTCCACGACTACCTCTCTTTCCCATTCGCTTTGCTAAACCACAGCATGCGCGGCAGAAACTCGCTCTCTCCTCTTCAGCTCTTCATCTCTGCATCTCTCCAATCTGAGCTGACCTGCTCCAACACACAGCCTGAACTCCTCTCAGCACACCACCAATTACTGGACAATTGTTAGAGGCTAATAAGGGTGTTCAAAGCTAACCACGGTGCAATCAAAAGAGATTTGGGTGACAATTTACGATCAAATATATATATATATATATATATATATATATATATATATATATATATATATATAAATATACATTCGGAAATATATAAATCTGCATATTTTAACATAAGACTTAAAACATAAACTGAGCAAGTTTCACAGACACTTGAAGCACAAAAATGCAATACTGAGGTCATATTAAGGTAATATTTGGTATTCGAAAACATATCTAGATTTAAGACTTTAAACATTTACACTGGAAACAAGACAACAATTCGATGGAAGAATATTACTCAAACACCTCTGGGTCTCTGGTTTGTTACTCTAGCCACATCTGTAGTCCTCATGCCTCTATTGGATAATGCTAACCAATATCCAGAAAAGATAACAATGAAAATGTTTTTAGCAAATTCACATTAATCTGGTAAAATTTTGGTAACTTTCACTATTTATTTTCCTTGTTACACTCTGAAAAATAGCATTGCAATATTACAGATTTATTTTATACTCTTCTCTGTCTTTTAATACTGTTGTTGTTGTGTCAGTGGTTTAGTGCTGATAATATATGTTGTATTATGACAGCCATTGATATTAATGTTCAGACTTGTTACGTAAGTGGCCTTTTAGCTGCATCATTAGGTTTTTATCATGTTAAACTATTGATCCACAGTCAGGAGATTGTAGTGATTACACATGACAGAAAAAGCATTGATCACAATTGTACTTGGAAAGATGACTCCTGCCTCAAAGTGTTCTTTGATTTATTCTCTGATTATGAAGTTGAAAAACATTTTTTTTTAAAAAATGATTTGTTTGTTGGCAATTTTGGCCAATGCCTTTAGTGTTATCATAATACTAAATAAATTGTGTAAATAATAAATAAATACAAATCTACGGTATATATACTGAACAGAAAAGTTCAAGTTCTTCAAATTATGTTAATTTATTCGCTCAATACTTGGTTGGGGCTCCTTTAGCATAGATGACAGCATCAGTGAGATGTGACATGGAAGCGATCAGCCTGTGGCACTGATAAGGCACATTTGTTGTATCCATACTGTTGGATAAACTGTTCCACATATTTTTTTTAAATGTCCAAAAGATTCCATATATGGTTCAGATCAGATATGATGGGTGGGCAATCAAGCACAATAATATTATGGTCAGTAAACATTTTGGAAGTGGTTTTGGCACTGTGGCCACTGGCCGGGTGGTAAATTCCTGCTGGAAAAGGAAATCAGCATCTCCACGAAGCTTGTCAGCAGATGGAAGCATAAAGAGCTCCAAAATCTTCTGGTAGACAGCTGGATTGACTTTGGCATTGAAAAAAAAAACACAATGGACCAACACCAGCAGACGTCACGGTACGGCAAATCATCACTGACTTCGGAAACTTCACACTGGACTTTCCAGTCTTCCTCCAGACTCCAGACCTTGATTTCCAAATAAAATGCAACATTCACAAAAGAGAACTTTGGACCACTGAGCAACAGATCAGTTCCTTTTCTCCTTAGCCCAGATGCCAACAGCAATTTCTGTGCATAATATTTGCACAATTAAAAGAAACAGTATGCAGCAGATTTCTAAACTACTTCAGCTTGAGACACAAACCAAAAAAAGTTTGAGATACACACACACACACACACTGTTACAAAACTGAAACAAAATATGTTAGAAAACTCCCTGTATATCTAGGTTCTCCTGACTATTGTTCATTTCTAAATGATGCATGATGCCAGGGGAAAATAACCAACACTCTCAACCATAGTTTTAAAATGTCTTTTTAAATGTTCCATTCCATTACATCTAGGTGCATTGGGTTTTCAATTCTTACATTTTTATTTTAATTTCCTGCTCTGGAATAGGAAGAAATCTTCATAATATCCTATCTTTAAATAAAATGTCTACCCCCATATATAGTGTCCAAAATGAGAAATATCAATTTGTTGCATATTCCTTGTTACATCTCTCACATTTTGACTCCGTTTTGTACAAAAACTTTGTAGATTATATTCCATGTTATGTCATTGGAAGCACTCAAAAGAATCCCAAGTACTTTTGGAATTTCCTTCAGTCGAATCTGGTGCACTTGTCAGTTCAGATCAGATCATCCTTAAGAATGGACTCAATCAAACGCTGGAGTGAAACACAAAGTGTAGTTGAAAAGAAGGAGTTTAAAGAGAAGAAAAAGAGGAAGCTCTGGTTGAAGTATGATTTATTCATTGTTGTTTTTCTCAGGACTTTTTTCACACTAAAGGACAGGGTACTTTGAACTGGAGTACAAAGCAATGTATATTTGGGTCACACGTTATTCTGCGTCTCTTCCAGAGTGTTTTTTGTCTCTCTCTTTTTTTTTCTGTTGTACGCATTTGCTTCAGAGAACTCGGCTAGTGGCTGGGTTGGTTTCTTCCTCCTATTCTCCACGTTCGTCCTTGAAGAGTGGATCAGCGGGGTGCCCTGATGTGTGTGTGTTGGAAGGTGGGGGTGGTAGCAGGGGCAGAGGGGCTCTGAGCTAAATAATGGATGATTTCTTATTGAAATAAAGCTAAGGGAGAGTGCGGGCAGGCATGTCATTACCAAGGAAACAGAGCCGGATACCTAGTCCTAAACTTACAGAGTCAAAACACAGGCAGACCAAGACAACCAGTAATTTCATTATTATAAATTACCATTTAATTATTATAAAAAACAATAATTGTAACAACTGAAATAAACATCAATAATTCTGCAGTACATTATAAATATTATAATGTGTTTATTTGTGTCAATGACATGAGCCCCCCCCCCCCATGTCTAATAATTTATTCAAAAATACATAAAAAATGCAATGCATACATACAGTGACTTGAGTCGACCTCTTTTATGATGAACATGTTTTACATTTTTAATTGAATTTTTTTTTTTTTTTTTTGAAAAAATACTAATTTAATTTTAAATTGCCTTAAAGAGGATCCTTACAGACTCCCATGACTTTGTGTCAAAGTCAGTAAGACTCTTAATTGTACATTTTTCAATAAAAATATTTGTTGTGAAAATTGTGATGCAACTCCCTAAAATATCAAGTGAATTAACTCACGACATTGTGTATTAATTTTATAATGTGATGGTTACCATTGCATTTAGACTTTCTCTGAAAGTGTTTTTTTTTAACCCATATAAATCCAAAATTAATATGGCACATGTGTTTTAAAATAGTTTTAAAAAGATTTTTCCTGTTCTTTCTCATGAACAATCTTATTTGTATGTTCAAGAAGAGTTGAACTATTAAAGGGTTAGTTCACCGAAATATTAATATTATGTCATTGAGTCACCCCCATGTCGTTCCAAACCCGAAAGACCTCTGTTCATCTTCAGAACACAGTTTAAAGGAGGGGGGGGGGGGGGGTGAAATGGTATTTCATGCGTACTGAGATTTTTACACTGTTAAAGAGTTGGATTCCCATGCTAAACATGGACAAAGTTTCAAAAATTAAGTTGTACGTTTGAAGGAATATTTTTGTTCCCAAAATACTCCTTCCGGTGTGACACAAGTTTCGGAAAGTTTTTTTTTCAAGTATGGCTCTGTGTGACGTTAGATGGAGCGGAATTTCCTTATATGGGTCCTAATGGCACGTCTGCCGGAAGAGCGCGCACTCCCATATAGCATTTTATTTTTACAGAGCATCAACGGAGTTTTGCAAGTGTTTTTGTTTGTTCCCTGCATTTCGAAGATGCTTGTTTTACAAACAAGGCCCAGTATGACGACGGATTTGTGTATTGTATATTTCTTAAGGATGATGCAATCCCAATGAAAAAGGGTCACGATCGTGTGTTGGAACCGCAGGCGGTGAGTAAAACTGCTTCAAATATCTCTGCCTCCTTGTTAGCGCGTCCGCCTCCCATGCCGGAGACCCGGGTTCGAGCCCCGCTCGGAGCGAGTCGTTGCTGCTGCTGCTCTCGTTCAGTTTCAGCCTCGGGATCTGATTCTGGATCATAAATAAACGGCTGAATCTGACTGTTAGCCATGGTTTGTTTTGGATGATGGTTTTTCCCTCACGGTAATGTCACAGCTTCCAAACGCTCTCAACGCAAAAGCCTACTGGCGCTCGTGATTCTTTAGCTCCGCCCACACGTCACGCCTCCAGTCGGTCGTGTTTTTCCGGGAAAAATCAGTACAGACTATCTTTCTCTTATGAATATAATAAAACTAAAGACTTTTTGGAGTTATGAAGGATGCATTACTACTCTATAGGTACTCAAGATTAACATGATATTGAGTGAAAACGAGCATTTCACCCCCCCCCCCCTTTAAGATATTTTAGATATAGTCCGAGAGCTTTCTGTCCCTCCATTGAAAATGCATGTACCGTATATATGACTGTTATATGAACATGTTTGGATAATCCAAGAGATTTGTTTCTCCTATCTTGGAGAAACTGCATTACAGTATAAGTGCACATAATATTAACATTTTGAGTTACTGTATGCACATTTTCGTGTCATGTTAATCATAGAACTTTGATTTGCCACTCTGTTATTCTGACTCCTATATGTTGTATATTGTGTATGCTGAAAAATGCCGATTGTATTTTTTATTTATTTTTTATTTTTTTTGTAGGCCTATAGCAAAGTAGTCAGATACTGGGCAAAAACTCATTACTTTTTGCAGAATTACTTCGGTTGCAGTTTGTAGTCATTAATCATATATTACACTGCTTGTTTTTGCTTCAATCGGCGGCACACAGGAAATGGTTTGTCATGTGTATATTTTTTTCTCCCTGTTGCCTTAATCAAAAACCCAAGGTCTAAGAAGGACCTTAAAAAAATACTTAGCATATATCAAAGATGACGATCGCAACTTTCTCTGCATTTTCTCTGAACTCATTAACACTTTGAGAGAAACTTCCAGGGCCCTTTGCCAGCAGGGTGAAAAATGAGGTGAGGAGTGGCCCCCGACAGAGAGCCGCATTCGGATTCAACGATAGCACTTGATTGGCTTTTCTCACTGATGAGGCCAGCATACACTTTCAGCTCATTGCTGCATCATGCAAACAACCCATACATTTACACCAAGCCTGACTCTCGCTTTAACCAAGGTCACAGAACCTGCTGTGGTTGTGTGTGTGTGTGTGTGTGTGGTGTTGCAGAAAGCTGACAAGGTTTTCACAAGAAAATAGTTGCTTGTACTGTATGTAGCATCATTTGCATCTAAGCTCTGGAAAGTTGCTTTCAAAGACTGTGCTTTTGAAGGTAAGCATGAGAAATCAATATTGAAGGATAGTTTAGGGTTTAAGTGTACACTATGTTACTGCAAGCCAGGAATATAACCATTCTGATTATAGTTGTAAATCGGTGTACCTTTTTAATTTGATGGTGTCACACGAAACAGAATGATTTTGACAGTAACCAACACAGAAACAACAATCTTTGCTTGGTGTATCCAGTGCTTTTAGTCAGACATATGGTGATGATAATTAATCCCAGAACCAAAAGAAAAACAAATAAACAAAGGCTTCATAAATAAAGGGCCAGCTAAGAGCTGTAGGGCTCTCCTGTGAGACACGGAGGAGAGACGAAAGAGAAAGAACTGATCTTATTACAGATCGGCAGTAGAATGAGGGAGGACAGGAGAGTCAGGCCACGCACAGGAGGAAGAGCTCAGACTCTGAACACATGCCTGCGGAACTTTTCCACAAAACAGACAGAACCGAGACACTCTGATAATGCATCTCTGGATTTACATGATGGTGCGGCATGAGGAATGGTTCACACTGATGAGAATTCTTCATCTAGCATCATCTTTTTTTATTTAACTTTTTTTTTTTGAGTGGTTACAGTAACAAGGAGAGTTTCACTACTCTCACAACTCTTTGACAAGATCAAAAAACTTTCTATCCACACAAACCAACCCAGGTCATGTGAGACAGATGGCCTGGTCCACACAAAACACATTTTTTTCATGCCAATGAGATACTTTTCAGTTGTATTTCTATGTAAGCTCACGGTGGATGAAGGTGTCTGACCATTAAGCTTCCATCTCACGACTGACATGGCATTCGAAAAATGCAACGCTCAAGTTTAAAAAATGCATCTCCAGACCTTTATTAGAATGACCTCTAATTGTGCTGTTATGTCATAATGTCAGATTTTCACTTCCCTCAATTATAATGGCCAATAAATAAATAAATAATGCAATAAGTTAAATTTATCTTTATCTTGGTTTTGTATTTCTCTCAGTATTTATTTATTTATTTATTTATTTCATTTTTTTATTTTTTGGCAATGAATAATTTTCTTCCTATAATTTTTATTCTTATTCTTCCTCTTATCCTCTTCCTCCTCATCCTCCTCCTCCTTCTATCATTTGTGATGGGTGGCAAACAGATTTAAGATGCAGTGTTTCCAGGGATGGATAATGACAAAGTGGTGCCCACTTTGACTGACTTTGTATTTAATGTAAATTTAGTAATTATAACACTTTAATTGCACATTGTAGAGAGCAAAGAATATTTCCTTATCAAAGAACATTATCATTTACTTCAGTTCAAGCGTTCTCAAAAACCCCATTATAATCACTGAAGCTATTTACACTGTGAAAGGTTTATCGTTACATTGTGCGCACATCTGCACATTGTTGTTTCTGATGAGAGAATTCGCCAGAGCAGAATTCAATAAGCGAGCGTGTGCACTAAACAAAACATTTCAGCGATGACTCATCTAAATGCCTCTGATTGGCCATTGCATTCATAAGCTCAGCAGACTCATGTGATTGGTTATATTGGACCATGCGCTCATAACTCGTCTGGCTCAGTACCAGCCAAAGCGAACAGATTTTAATTTGGCATCTAATCACATTGGTGTGATCGCATCACATATAAAAAAATATTATTCAGCCATTTTTTTTTTTTTTGTCTTGCAAAACTGCATTTAAAATCCACTTGGCTTAAAAATCTGAGGGGGCACAGGTGAAATTGCATTCCGGGAGGAGGAGCATTTTGGCTGGGCCTCCCACTGGTCTAGTGCCCAGTATTAGGCCCATGCATTAATCTGTCCCTGAGTGCTGCCATCTACTATGTTGGAGTGTTAACAAGATAGTTACTGCTGCTGAAATATTTACAATATTCTCAAATAGTATTAACATAATATCAGTATTTTTTATTCATAATATTTGTATATTTTGACACCGATGACATATATGTTATGGGCCCTGTGGTCACTTTAACACTAAAATCAAATTAACTAAAATGAAAAACGGCAAAAAATAAATAAATAAATAAATAAAGTAAAATAAAATAAAAATATATATATATATATATAAATGGCACTTGAATATTAGAAAAATATAAATGCTGACATGTTATGACTAGTTTTAATGTATTATATAACAGTAAAAAGCTATTAAAAACATCCCCTGGGACAAACAGTAAAACTGTTTGAAGTTAAAGAAATTGCCTGAAGTTAAAGAAAGTGTGTATAGTGTCATGAAAGAGTTTTTATTAGAGGAACATAAATTAGAATGTGCCAATAAAATTTCATTCTAAACTTGGTCTTTGTTCCAAAAAAAGTCCTGTTGAAATTATTGATCAATGCAGATGTCAACAAAAATAAAGAAATAAATAAAATGAATAAATATCTAACAAGCATTTATTTTTATCTATTTTTATTATTTATTTTCTCATTTGGTCTCTTATTAAAGCTCCCAGCCATATCTTCTGAGTCTTATCTTTAACAGCGAATCTGCCTCACTATGCATTGTGTGACTAGTGGAAAAAAGTAAACCATTTAGTGCTGAATCATGTCATTTTCTTAATAGCCATAAATCTTTCAGAGTTTTAGTGGGTTGAAAAAAAATAAATGAATGAATAAGTAAATATATAAATTGTAATGATATGGCCAATATTGCTCGATTGTCCAAAACCTGCTAGATAAATTGATTTGATTAGATGGTTGCTAGGTACATTATTTTGGCCTTACTAAAACTCTGCAGGGTGAAGGCTTACAGCTTTGAGCATTGTGCAGTGAGGAAGCAAGATTGTGTGTGTGTGAGGGGAAGAACAGACAAACATTATAAGCATCTCTAATAAGACGCTGGGGCTTTGGGCTTTTGGGAGACTCCCCCCAGTGCAGGCCTGGTACTGAGATAAGCCAACTCTGTTGTCGTCTCGCTAAAATCAACAAAGAGAAACAGGCAAAGAGAGAGTTGCTCGTCCCCAGCGCAAAGCGGGTTTTCGTGGCGCCAGAGCATTTAGCCGCATTAGAAATCATTAAGGCTGGGCTCTAAAGGATAGTGTGCCAGTCCAGGCCTCGCCAGTTTACTGTCTCCAACACCCCTTTATAAACCCACTAATCCTGCTCTGAATAAGGGAGAAAAACGAAAAATTCAAACCATAATAAGTAACCCGCTCCAAGAGTTTCCAGGCCAGGATGGGCCACACATATGTGTATTTATTCAGGTTACACTTACCCTCTGCTAATCTGTGTCCCTCTGCGTGCGATGCACCAGAGAGATAAAAAAAAAAAAAAAACATGTCTGGTTTTTGCTGCCGACCAGCAGGTGTGTGTGTGTATAAATGGTTCCGGCGTCTTGCAGAATGCTTAGGGACACACACGCCGTTCAGATAATGGAGTGTGTGTGAACTTCACAGGCTCCGTAGGCAGCCCCAGGGGGGCAAGCATCCTCGTACTGATAGCAAGGAGGACGAAGAGTGTAACTGCGGCAGAAAGCGGTCGTGTGAGCGAGAGAGTCTGCCGTAAGCTGCTCCATTCTTTCTCTGTCACACTCACTCATTTTGTCTCTCCCTCTCTCACTGCTCTAATGAATGGCCAGGGCTGGAGGGGTCAGCAGCTGGAGTCTAGGGAATCATTAGAGTGGCAGGCTGCAGGGCTAGAGCCATGGACTCAGAGAACCTCTGGCCTGTGTGTGCTAAGTACCCAAACAGCGCGTTCAGACGGCCATGGCTGTGCTGAGCAGAGCAGCTCTGGGATTTGGCCCTGAATGCCGTCATTCGTCTCCGGCCATCCCAGGCAGCCGCTGGGTACATTAAACACTGATCTATGAGAGAGGTGCATCCTCACCCCCAACGGCCCATAACTGACACTGGAGAAAAGACACAGAGCTCCCCTGTTCCCTCATGCTGCTTTTTACAGCTAACCGTTGGACCACTGAAAGTAGTTGTTTCTGAAGTGCATTTGAAGCATTTGGTTCTATTAGACTGAAACAACATTAGGACTTTTTAACACTTTTTGAATGATAAAAATCCACCAAGGGTCCAAAAAATGATGTTGAAGAAGGTGTAAATCTTGTCAATGAAACAATGTTCATTGGCTGAGCTTATTTTTTGGATATTGCCAGTCAGAGCCGGGTAGATTACTTACAAATTGTAGTCCATTACTGATTCTAAATTTAAGTGACGAAAATTGTAGTTAGTACCAAGACTCATTACATTACACATTTTAGGTAATATAATCATTTCGGACAAAATTTGGATTAATTTTAGATTACTTTTTGATCTAACAGGTTTATCACATTGACTTATAATAGTCTTATACCATATTGATATAAAAATACAAAGAAACTATATCCCATTTATTGTAATTAACAACATAAAAGTGAATTAAACATTATGTCAAGGTTTCCCATACTAGGGTTCGCAAAAGAGTTTAAAGCAGTGGGTTTGTGAGTTTCAATAAAAAGCTAATGATTAATTAATCATAAAAATGTAATATAAATAATTTTAAAATAACATCAAAATAAAACATTCACTTAATCAAATAAATAAATAAATATTTGTTTACATCCATGCCATGTGACCATTAACCAACATCAGAAGAAAAGCCTTCCAAATACATATTAATGCATGGTTAAATAACTTACTGAGTATTAGTTCAAATAATGTATGTGTTCATCGGTAGTCGTTGCAATGTTAAAACACTGAAAAAGCTGAAATTATTTTTGTAAATCCAGTGGTCAGTGGCTGTGTAACCACCTAACTGGTCTTTGTGAGTGTATAAGGTGTAGACTATCATAGAAAGGAATATTTAAAAGATAAAAAGAAGAATTTGGTGGCTCATTGCTGTAGAACACTCCCACGTCTAATTTAATCTATCACATTTTCAGTTAAATTACAACTTTAAATCACTATGTTTATGTAATGTATTTAGTTCTTGGTACATCATCCATCAGTTCAGATTATTCAACCAAACCATGAAGAAAATCAAATTACAGGTGCTGGGGTAAACCTGGAAGCCAAAGCACTATAAATGTGTCGCTGCTGATGCTTTTCTGCACATGTTGCTTATATATACAGACTCGCTGTGTGAGCATGTGTGTATGTGTGTATGTGTGTGATGCACATGCTAACATTAACACCCTCAGCCCTCGTTTTCATCACCTCCTCAGATGGCAGCCTGGCCTCACACCTCTGTTTTGGCCATTTCTTCCCTCTCTCCTTCCTTTCGCTCATCGTCTTATCTCATGTTCTCACCGCTGCTGTTGGGGAGGCCAATCTGTGCGGCCACAGCATCCTCCCCTTCTGCTCTCCTGCCTTTGGTGTTATACACAGTCTTTTGCTGTAGCGTGTCCCTGGAGCAGGGCCAATCACCGCCACTCAACAAGTCTGTCAAACTCAATTCTGTCGATATGGCTGCTGAAAGCTGGCATTGCAAACATCCCTGCCAGAGAAACCAGTTCCCCTCTCTTTCTTTGGCTAGCTAGAGCCTCGTCAAATCACCAGGCCTCTTTTGTATTATTGCGGCGTGTATGATTTCATAGATGCGATATGCCTCATTTCGTGTGGATTATAACGGTGGGCTTATTTCAAGTTCAACACAATGTTCTTATGCAATATAATCCTGTTCTAATGGAGAATGAATCTTTGTTTTCAATGTTTCTTGCTGCCAGAGCTCTTTGATGTTCATCCTGACCGTGTTTTCGCAAATGCAGAAATAAACACTCACGTGAACACGCACAGTGTTTGCACTGAACATCGTTTGGAGGTGGACAGCTTCAGAATGAGTGGTTTGTCTCGTTCTCTCTCTCTCCCTGATGAATCACTCCTTCCTTTGTTTCTTTCCCTTCTGGAGGAAATCACATTAAGTGGAGCCCTGTGTTTGGCTCGAGTCTGTCCTGCCTTAATGGCAGTCATTTGGATGGCGAAGAGAAAGACGGAGAAGAATGGGGTAGAAAGCGCCCTCACAACACTAATTCCGCACAACAAAAACACCCTCTGCCATTCCTCCGTATTCATTTGCATTCAAATATCCCCTCAGACAAATATAAAATGTGAAAATCTCTGAGCTATTTTTGCCCATGGAGTTCCTGGGATGCGGTGTGAGCGTGTCTCGGATGTCTGCGCTTCCCTGTGCCGCAGAGCTCCAGACCTCCCACACTAGGGCTTCAATGGCACAATGTATATTTATCTCATTCAAAGGCAAAAGAAAGCAAAAGAGATAGCGGAGCAGAGCAAAATATAGATGTACACAGACTAGGGTGGAAAACCGGAGGGTTTGGGAAAAACCGAACAGTGAACAAGCAGCAAATCGAGAAATGTGGTAGATATTATTACAGAGCCGCAAACAGACAAGGCCCAAATTCATCTGAACATCTGCAACAGACAGGATTTCTGCAGCACTCGAGGGGCTTCCACTCGTACTGTATAACTGGAAATATGTTAGCCTGAGCTAAGTTGCAACTAAAACAAAGATTGCAGTACGTTTTACAAGATAATATTATGCCAGTCTTTTCAACATTTTATTGTTAATTTGATATTTTACATGCCCTTTATCTGTCATTAACTGCAAATATACCAATACCAGTTTCTATACTATTTTTTTTTTTTTTTTGTCTGCAGCTAGACTTCCATTTGTGCGACTGTAAATAAAAGGAAATACAGTAGCTGCACTCGCTGTTTATGCGCAATTAAATTAGGCAATTTGTGGCAATGGTTTAAAGGTTGTGGTAGATGTGAAATTAGCCATATAACGGTCATGTATACAAATTGGCAGCTGAAACAACTGCTAGTTCAAAGCTTTGCTTTGCTTTCCTGGGCTTTTCCCCCTTGCTGATATCCAGCGCCCATCTCTGCAGATAATGCTGTAATTTTATGGCAATTCTTAGTGCTGAATGGTCTGAATGATCCACATTAATGCCTCTCTCTAATGCTACAATCATGCTGATAATAGCATTATCCAATCCTGCCACTGTGAGTTTGTACCTTTCACTGGCGGAGGAGTTATCCAGATAATTCCACTAACTAATGCACAAGCTTCTCCCTGCTCGCCCCCGCTAAACTAACTCTGCTCTGGTCACGGCCTTTTATCTCACTGCCAACACACAAACGCATGCACACGCACCAACAGATGTGCGGCTAACATGCTAGCGCTTCTGTTATTCTTTACACAACCTCAAATCAAATGAATCTGGTTAAGGATTCATCTAAATTACTATTTATCTATTGGCTAATCTTTTGCTACTTTGCACAAGGACCTCAGAGAAATGAATAGTTTTATTGAAACTCTGATGCACAGCTATGCTTTCACAACAGATTGCGGAATACAGTGGAGCCCTAATGAAGCATGCGATAGATCCGCAATCATGTATTAATAACATGCTACACACTGTACTTATTGGTGTTTTGAACCCAACTGCCTTTAACAAAATATTTAATTCCAAGCACTGCTAAAATCATTTGGGAAATGTCCTTAACTACAGAAGTCTTCTATAATCAGCTGTGCCTTTGGGGAATGCAAGGAGAAACCCTCACATTCATGCAGTTCAGATTCATGGCTGTCTCTGTTTGGCTTGCCATTTCCTAGTGGAACGCCACTGTTTTACTTGGCTACCGCTGGAACTCCGGACAGGAGGACAGTTGTCCTCTCAGCTGCTCTGCGCCCCAAGTTTTCATGCTTACTTTTCCCCTGCTTTTTACAGAGAAAGACAGAGAAAAATAAAAGAAGAGAGTGAGAGGGAAAAGAGTTATGAGCTTACAACGAGAAGAGCAGAGAACGAGAGAAAGTAGGAAAAGCTCTATGTTTGTGTTTTCTTTTCAGTTTCCACAGCACAGTAAATTCTCACCTCTCCCTCTGACGTGGTCAAAAAGACCAACTGAAACTTATGCTGCTAAGTGACTCACTTTTCAGAGAGACTTTTTCCTTATATCCCACGAATGGCTTTGATAAACTTGACCTTATGTAACATGCACGGTTCAAACGTATATATACATTGTGATGGGAGGAGCACAAGACAAACACAGTGGGCATAGTGTCAGGCCTCGGAGAGACTTTTATTAACAGAAATCAGATAAAACAGGGGATAAAAGGTGGCCAAATGGGAAGAGTGTCCAAAATAACAGGTAATCTGGTGTCCTCGTCGTGCTGCATGGTTCGTGTGGGTCGGGCAGTGTTCATGGAGGAAGGGTCCAGGTAAGGGGTGGAGTCCGGCGGCCGCACGCACTCCCCTCTTCTGTCCGGGCGCGAGGGGCGGCGGCTTCCTCTAGTGGCCGCATCACTCTCGTTGGCCTTGGTGCTGGTAGGGGATGGACGGCCCAGCATTCTGGCCCATCGGCCGTGTAAACGAGTGCAGTTCCCGGCAGCTCACGTCTCCAGTGGCGTGGAAGTCCCTCAACGCACCCTTCCTGGACCCACGAAGGCACCAGTGTGCATGCATGGGGGAAGAGACCGGTCTCTTGAGGAGAGGCGTGTTGGGCTTTTAAACAGCGGCGGTGATGAGGCTCCATTTCCTTCAGGTGTGCCCCATCATACGCCGCCAGCCCTGACTCATCCAGCACCCCTCCTCTCACACACCCACTCCAGTCGGGAGCCTGGTGAAGGGCGGCGATTTAGGATGGGGTGTGTCACATTCCCCCTCCCAAGGGACATTCCCGTCATCAGGGTGCTGCCCACACGGGAGTGCTACCATCCTCAACCAGGCTCCAAACGGTCGGAGGAGGCGGGGAGTCCTCTCCAGGCAGTACTCCCTCTCACAGCACACCGGAACAGGGACAGAGAAAACGGGTTATAGTGACAGCTTCAACCAACCACTGGGTAAAATGACGATAAAATAAGTCACTTACCCCTTTTGTGGCTGGGAGGCTGTCCCCGGTTTTCCTCCATCCCCGTCTGGATTCTCACGAACGTTTGGAAGCAAGAGGGAGTGACGTCACCAGATGTTTCCCAACTGCACTGTCTAGGCTCCGCCTTGCCTGCATTCTCCACCACTTAAACAGTGTGTGTGTATTTTAGGGCTGGTAATTTAAAGTGTTAATTAGATTAATTAATTATGGGGAAAAGTAACACGTTAAAATTATTAACGCACTTGCCCCACCCTAGACCTACGTGGCTCATCTGCCATTTCATAGTCGACTGATGATTAATATGAGACAGGGCAACAACTTTCTGCATGATGGAGCCTAGAGAATATCCCTAAAATTCTAGATATGGGGCAAAATGCACCTGTTTGAAATTGTGTCTCATATTTACATTAAGAAATATCACACAAGAAGTAGGCTGAGTGCAATATAACACGAGTGCAAATGTGATACTCATCTTATACAACAGTTTAAGATGAACTTAAGAACTTTAAGAAGTTTATATTGTGTAGTTTTAGACATAATCTTGTCTGTTTTACTTAATTTTCCATAAGCTAAAGACAAAGCAGAACTGTTCATCCCCGAGCGATCCACAGTGGCATTTCATTTCTTAATCCACGTTTTGAACAAATTTGGTGAACCATTTGGCATGTTGAACCATTGGACATAGTCGCGTTGGCTTTGAAGTGGCACTGAACTGATCGGTCGTACAGTATAATGTCATACATCAATCGGTCTGTTGGTGATGACCTGCTTCAAGTCGAACAAGCCTAATGATTCAATGAACCATTCATAAAGAACCCTTTACTTCACTCCTAAATGAATCAGCCATTTGAATGAATCAATGAATAAATGACTCGATGACTTAATCATTTACCACCGCCTACTGGCAGTTTTAGATATTTATTTTGTTGAGTATCATTTCATTAAAGAAATAATTTTCATAGTAATAATAATCAATTCAAGAAAATAAATTATTAAAGTTATAGTTCACCCAACCAAAAATTAGGAAAATCATTTACTCAAATGATCCAAAGAGTATATGCAATAAATTTTATCAAAGAAAATATTTATTTTTTGTAATCTCTGTTTGATGCTTTGCACAACGACTTTAAATGATCTTTCAGTAAGTTCTCCAAAGTTGATGTGCGATAAATTAGATTAATTAATCACCACATCATGTAATTAATTAGATTTTAAAAAAAATATATCATTTACCAGCCCTAATATATCTATATTATAGACTTGTTTGGAGTGGGGATAAATGAACATGATCTGCGATGACGTCATAATCATCTTGCATTTTGGTCTATGGAGCGGCCTGAAGTGTACAGTAGATTTGAAGCAGACCTGCTTCGAGGGTCTGTCCATATAAACTTCCCCCGTACATTTCGCGAAGTGGAACGCACTTCAAAATGGCAGCTGGGATTCCCCCAAGGAGAAGTGCGTAGGGAAGTTTGTGAGTGCATGTCTTGAAGTGGAGTGGAATGAAGCCTTAGTTTGTAAACCTATTTTCTGATCCACTCTCCAGAGCAGAAGGTGATGGTAATGCACCAATATGCTGGATGCCAACCACCGTAAAAATAGAAGAAGAAGAAGAAGATAGATGTTGCTTGTTTACCAAGTCGATGAAGGAGAGCTACTTTGGTGCCCCGAGCAAACCCAAAACCCCTTCGTATACTGTGGATACCTGCTTACCGTTTGATATATCATTGTTGGATTATTTTATTTTCTCCTTCTGTTGTGTCTTTGGTACTTTGGATTTTTGTCATTTTTTGTGTGCACTTTTCTGTGTATGTATTCTTCACTGTAGACAATCTTTCTGCAACTGTGAATAAATTCCACCTTGCATGAAAGTGCTTCTGCGAATAAGCCATTGTTTTAAAATCTTTTCGAGGACTTACAAATTTTTCTGGAAGGTGCAAATTTAACATTATGTAAATTATACAAATTATACAATAGCACAGTTTAGTTGATAAAATAGGTGATAATCAAAGTCAGAACAAACAATCAGAAATATTTCTGTGTATTCAAACTTAGTAAACTTAAAATTTATTTTTTGTGTAAAACTATGATATTATAACTGTTTTATTACTTTTGTGTTGTAAGAATGTGTACAGTTACTTAAAAGGTATAAATTAAGTTGAGGTATAATAGTTTGTAAAATTATGTAAAAAGTGTGTCTAATTAAAATGATTCATTCATAATAATTGGTTTTAAGAATCAATATTGAGGTTGTTCAATTTATGGTCCTGATTAATCTAAACAAATTACTTTTTACCCAGCTGCATTAAAATGCATTTTCAGTAATCTGATTGCACTGCATCTTGGGTGCCTTCATGCCTAGCTTGGTCACTTATGATCTTTGCCTCAGTGCCTTTTACAGAACAAGAAGCTTCTTTACTCACAAAAGATTCCTTGTGTACAAAGCATGCAAAATCCTCTGGGAATGGCCCAGAATGCACCCAAACTGCAGAGAGGATTCCCAGCTATGTCAGAGCTCAACTCCCCACACAAACACATTTAATCTTACTGTCAAACTAGATTTCAGCACACTGCCACTACGGCTCTGGGGAAGAAGATCCATTCCTTGTCATAGTCTGTCATGTAAGTCAGGGGGTAACTGACATCTCTGCTGTTCTTTGTCCAAATGGGAAAACACAAGAGTTCACTCAGAACGATGCTGCTTTCCTTCAATGCTTTCAGCTGAGCTGAGCATCTCTGAGAACCGAACAAAGTTTGCTCATTTTTCTTTTTGTATTTTCAGCTTTTCTGGCTCATGGTGCGCACACTCGACAAGACAAGGGGGGCTTTGGCCCGCGTTTGAGAGAAAGAACGAGTTCACCGCAGACAGTTTGCTTACAGCTCAGTGAGAAGATCGCTGTTGAGGGTTATTTTGGGCGTTACCTGTGCTTATGTTTGTGTGCGAGTTTTCGAGCTAGCCTACATGTTGAAGAGAGAGTAAGATAGAGAGCAAGAAAGAGAGCAGGGAAAAGGATTGCGAAATCCCATTAGAAAGCCGTGTTAGCGCCACGCTTCCCCATACACACTCTGAACCGTGTGTAATCCACTCACACTCTCGCTGTGCTTCTCAACACCCCAACACACACTCATGGTCAAAAACGCACACACACTCTCAGGAACACAAATCTGCCTCCAGACTGGGATACCCAGGCAGCGAAAAGGGTATCGCTCCCCTCTACCACTTTAGCAGCCGTGTAACATGACAGCTAATCACATCAAGCATGCTTCACAGTTTAAGGGGGTGATGGTGGGGGAGGGGATAACTTATTTTCTACAATGGCTACTAGCTACGTTACAAACAATCTTTCGGTACTATATAATAGAGCTTCAGATCGCATCTGACGTCGCTGCAAGCAGACTTTGTGACTGCAGAGAAAACGTTCATGTTTGTGGGTTTACAGTTACGCTGTTCTGACGGAGACTTGTTTGCGATTGTCTGTTTGTGTGTGTCTGGTTGGTTCCCCCATGACTGTAATTAATGATCTCACTAATGTGCCATCTCAAAAGGCTCCATAGCTGTGGCTGTGCTGCAACTATAGGGGGTGCTGTGCATGCATTTCCATTTTCTCCACAACAGGAAAAGGAAAAGTCAGCTAAGATATGCTCTCAGACATCCAAGACTGTGAGGTTTCTCTCCTTCTCGCTCTCCCGTTCTCTCTCTCTCCCTTCTCTTCTGACCTATCCGCCATCCTCAAGTCTCATCCTTTATGCATACTGACAACATGCCTCTCAGTTTATGGCCCTGCATACCATCCCTTCATTACCACCTGAGAACCGAAGACCCAGACACCACAGGAGAGAGAGTTAGAGAAAGGCAAAGACAGAGCTGATAAGAAATCCACAGAGATGAGTGCTGATAGTTGGAAGAGAGAGAGATGTTAAAGGAGAGGAGAGGATAAAAAAATAATAAATACAAAAGTGAGATGCCAACAGTGTTGTTGTCTACAGTGGATCTAAACTGATGGGTCATGACCTAATAATAGACCTCAAGTTTGTTCTTATATCGTGAACAGCAGGAAAACAACTATGCTAAATGTAAATTATAATCTGGAAGTTATCATATAGTTGTGAAAACAGAAGTTATGATAGCAAAGTAAATCGAATTTTCAAGTTTTACAAGTGGAGGAAAAATCGCTTCCCTGATCTTGTATTGATGATGTCAAAGGCCAAACGTCCTATACAACTGTACAGTATTTTAGTAGCTTCTTTCTCTCACAGATGGTGGATACAAGCCAAATTAAACAGACGTCAGCATACACAGGTTGTGTGACATGCTCCTATCCTCAAAACTGCTAAACAAAAATATGCAGTGAAAGAAAATAAGAACTATGTTAAATGCAAATTCACTTGAACAAGAGTGGTTTGTTTAGTGACTGAATGACATTAGAGGATTAACTATTTTTAAAATAGTTTATTTGTATAATTTATATTTTATTATTTTAGGTTTATATAATGTAATAATACAAATGTAATTAAATGTTTATTTTATTTATTAATATTATTTATTAATTTTATTAACATTAACATTTATTTTAATATTTTAATATTTAATCATTGTTTCATCATTTTATATTATATTATATATTGCAATGTAATTTTTGTATAGAAAATTCATTCAAACTGCTTAAAGCAACAACGATTTGAAAATTACTGGTCTAATAATAATGGTTATTTAGTTCCTTCTCTCTCTGTATTAATCCTTCTAGTCACTAAGACGACAGAACTGGATGTGTTTCAGAAGCAACAGGCTCACACACACACACACACACACACACACACTGGACTGGGCAGCTTGTGTTGCGTGTAAACAGGCATTCAGGCAGTCTGGATAAATGTATCTCAGTAAGACTCTGAGTTCTCAGCCAATCAACCCCAAGGCTCCTGTACCTACCCTGCCCCTAAGCATCATTCAAATGCCAAGCAGATGCTTCCTCTCTCCCTCTCTCTCTGTTATGGTTTGCATCTATATTTCATGAGACTTTCTCTGGGAAAGCATTCTGTTTCACAGAAAAGAAATCTATCAGAATGATCAAGAGAAATGCAGGACGCCGAGCTAAAACAATACCGTTTAGACCTGATGCTTTAATCACTCTTACGTTGCAAATGGTGTGTGAAAACTTGCACCTGGTTTATGTTAGTTGCTGTGTCATACTGAAAAGCACACACACGGTGACTGAACTAAATTACTCATTTGTCCAATATAATGTGCATAATCTCCTACAGGACTCTAAGCAGGAGTTTATAACTAAAGTACAACAGGAACCAGCCTGGCTTGCATCATCATTTAAGACTCTTTGACAAAGCTGCTATTGTGTGTGTGTGTGTGTGTGTGTGTGTGTGTGTACTGTATGCATTTACATATGTCTGTAAGACCATATGAATGAAAAAAATAAAATAAAATCCCCCCATTTCCTGGTCCATACCGGAATGAGACATGCTCCACACTGCAGAACTTTGCAGGCAAATTACATCAGTAACAGGAAGGACCCATCCACCTCGGCCAGCCCTAATAAAGAGCCTGTCTGTTTCACCACTCCAGCCTATCAGCATGCTTGGAGAAAACCTGGCTCAAACCCAAGAACTGGTTGGGAAAACATTTATATTTTTAGTTAAATCAGCTGTTAATGTCCATATAGGCCAAATTCCCTGATATCACTAATCTAAAATTTGATCTGTTTGATTCTATGGAAACCAATAAGTTAGCATTCCCATTCATCTCAATGGTAGTTGATTGGCTGGTGCCGCATGGGACCCCCCTGGAAGAACATTACTTTGCAGTAAAGGCTCATTTTATAGCCAGGATACTTTGAGCTGATCACATGTAAATACCATGCAACTAAATACTATACAATATGACATCCTGGCAATGCTGATGAAAAATAATAATGTGAACACAGATAGAACTCAACAATTTTTTATTTATTTATTTATAATTGTTATAGTTGTCCTGCCTGTGTTCTTATGTCGCCAGCAAAGAATTATAGATTTAAAAACTTTACATTTATTTTCTTTAGAATAGGAAATTTTGCAACAAGTTGGAATTTATATGGACGTAATGTAGCACCATAAATGATGGATGTCATAAGATGTTGCACTAATTTATTTGTAGTTACATCTTATATAGTTTAGTTCTATCTAATATTTTCAAGATTATCTCTATCAATCTGTCCTGCTCTCCCTGAAAAATCCACATGTTACATTTGTAATAGGTTATCAGGGTATTTATTTTGTGTACTTTTTCAACAAAATTGTGTTCATGATATACATCGTTATTACCCAAAATGTAGAATATTCATTTCTAAATTGGTCACCCACCCCTTCTCATTTATGTAAGCCAGCTCAATAATACATTATCTTGACAAATCACCCGAATTTTATTTTGCAATATATTTGTACAGTATGTTACACAAATCATAATGTAAGGTTTTTCTAAATTTTGAGAGTGATTTTTGAATTATTATATGTATATATTGAGTAATTATACTTCTAGACCCTTATAGAAATGGCAGAGAACTGAAACTATTATACACCAACATTACACTAAATATTGTAAGATTTTCTGTGGTAATACTTATTTTATAGCCTTGTGCACAGTCCCAAGCCCTTCACTTGCAACTATCCATAGCTGTGACGTCAAGGGCAGCAGAAGAGAAAAAAGGGCACTAGTAAAATATGTCCTAAAATATAATAAAATACTTGCAAGAAAAAAAAGTTAAAGTTGTGTTCAAATACACAAATACTTTTCAATGACTGTCAAAAGAGAAAGCCTTTTGATAATGTAGTTATGACATCTACCAGAAGACACTAAGGGCACCAGCAAAGGTTCGACCCCTTGGTGCTACTTGGATAAATCATGTTAAGTGTGTTTATACCCACCCTTCTTTGCTGTTCATAGATCAAGGTTCGATTATGGCATCTTCAAATTCAAAAAAGGATAGGTTTGATGGACCGGACCGGACAGCAGAGGTTACAGAGAGGGACAAGTGTGAACTAATCTGAATGTGTGTGAACAGCCAGGGGATTCTGCAGGTGTCATGTGGATGATTAGGCAGCCAGTCTATCTCTCCACTCGGGCCCTGGAAGACCATAGCCCTCACGGCTCCCTCTGATCCATCATGGCCGCAGACACAGCATCATTCCCTTCTATGTCACCCACCCTTACCACACGCTGAAAAATGGGTGTCTCACAGACACTAAGAATGATTGCAGAAAACGAGAGGAGATGGAGAGTAAAAGTAGGGAGAAAGTAAGTGAGGGGATCTGGGATGGGGGAGGAGAAAGGTGAAATTGCAGGAAACTCTCTGTAGATTAGGTCTGGGTTAAGAGAATATCGATTTGTGTGCAGACGACTGTTGATCTCTCTTAGCGGCCGATGACAAATGGCAGCAAACAGAAAATCGAGCTCTCGTCTCCTCCAAGGACAATGTGTCTCGTCTTTGTAGGAGCTCGTGTTGGACTCGGATTGAGCTTGCAGAGGCTTCTGAGGGGCGGTAAAAAGTGCAGTTTGCCTGATTGAGGATGAAGCTGGTCGGGTGGGAGCCCTCTCAAGTCTTGAGTAAATATGTAAATGGCAGTAAGTCAAGAAAAGGAAAGATGAGATTCAGAATTCCTTTCTGCTGCAGGTTCTTTGAAAAACAGTGGATATTAGATGTTGCATAATTATTATTAATGTGGTTGTTGTTGTTATTATTGTTTTTTTCAGCATTTTTAAATATTTTATCAATAAAACCATGTATTTATTGATTAATAGATTTTTATATTCCTTGAATTTATCAAAGAACCCTAATCAGTTATAAAAATAATATTCATATTTCTTGGTCATAGGATGGGGAGAATTTTATATATATATATATATATATATATATATATATATATATATATATATATATATATATATATATATATATATATATATATATATATATATACTCCAAGAATGAGAAGGGGGGCTCATATTGACCCATAATTTTTATATAATCTTGACTGTATTTCATAGTATTATTTGTATATATGTGACCATGGACCACAAAACAAGTCATAAGGGTCTTTTTTATTTAGATTTTTATTATGCATCATCTGAAATCTGAATAAATAAGCTTTCCGTTGATGTATAGTTTGTTAGGATAGGACAATAGTTGGTCGAGATGCAACAATTTGAAAATCTGGAATCTGAGGGTGCAAAACAAATAAATAAATAAATAATAAAATATTGGGAAAAATCACCTTTAAAGTTGTCCAAAAAGTCCTTTGTCTGCATATTACTAATGAAAAATTAAGTTTGATATATTTACGGTACCAAATTTACTAAATATCTTCATGAAACGTGATCTTTACTGAATTTTTTAGCATAAAACATTTAATATATTAAAACATTCTGTGCATCATCATGTTTTGGTAATTATTTGTTTAATAGAACACTTTTGGTTCATTCATTCTAGGGGTAAAATGTATTTTAAATTTCAATGTTTCCATAGCCAATAGTTCATAAACCTCATTATGGGGAACCATATTAATTCTGACTGCGAATCAAGCTGCAGTTCAGTACAGGTTAGAGAATAGTTATTTTGATGTTAGAGCCATTATATACTATATATACTACTGTATACAACATTGGATATATATATATAATCTACAATCTGTGAATCTACAATTTTCATAGTCATGAAAATAAAGAAAACTCTTTGAATGAGAAAGTGTGTCCAAACTTTTGGTCTGTACTGTATATATATATATATATATATATATATATATATATATATATATATATATATATATATATATATATATATATATATATCCAATGTAGTATAATAATAATAATAATAATAATAAACACCTCTGTCTCCATCAGATCAGATCTGTGTGAGCCGATAAATAGCACTATGGTACCTATAGACACTGATTGTTGAGTTGTTTCAGACAATTAAATGCACATGAAAATTGCAAAAGTGTCCAGAGACATGGATGAGGTGGTTGGATCATATTTTCACTCCTTTGCTGTCTAAAATCTATTTGCGCCTGAGGTCACTTTCATGCCTCATAGGCAATGTAAGCAAACAACTATTTTTTTGATGTACCATCATCTTCAGAAACTGACCATACAGCATTATTTCAGCTTTTGTTTTAGTTGGTATTAAGCTCAGTGTTCATTCTCTGTGTGAATGTATTCTTTATATTTGTGTCTTGTTGTGTTGGACTGGCAGGCCAGACATAGATCTTTCTCAGGTTATTTATAATGACTGAGTGAACCCTCGTCTTCACTCCAGATCAAACAGAACTGTGGCCTAAGCCTGCTGCCCCAGGGAGAGCCCAGCCTCTGCTTCATCTACACCCAGCCTTCTGTAGGGGGGCCTGGGCTCAGAGCCCTGGGGAGAGTCCCGCTACCCTCTCCTCCCTCTAAACTTCTCTAGCATGCTGGAGGGGGTCTGGGCCTCTTCTTCATCCCTACTGTGTGCTATCTCACTCGCTCTATCTCTGTCTGCCTTTCTCTCTTTTTTTTTTTTTTTTTTTTTTTCATTTGCACTCATGTGAATAGTGTGAATGGAATAGACGTTTCCCCCTCTGTCAATCAAATTTGTAGCTGGCTGGTCTGCTGCAACCTGCAAGATTTAGAAAATGAAAATTTCCCAAAAGGTTCACAATGCGTTTTTAACAACAGCTAATCTGCATTAATGCTCATTGTATTATTTCAAGTTACTTTCTTAAAAGGGTCGATTAGTGATAAGAAAACAAAAGTTGTCGTTTGGCTTAATGATGATGATGATGATGATTATTTAGAAAAAAAAGCAACATGCTCCTGGACCAACATTCCAATCAACCAATCAGAACTGAGATATAACTTTTCAGAAAATATCTGTTTTAGGCTTGCAATCAGAGTTAGGTGCTTCTACACACTTGTTAATCAGCTATTATTTCCTACTGATTTTAGGAATACATAATTGGTAAGGTTATGTTTAGGGGTAGGGATTGGGTTAAGTCTATATTTTTGAACAATAATGTTGATCCAGGATCATCAGAAGATGTTGGTCCAGGAACATATCCTGGCAAAATCACAAAATCACAATATAAAGAATATACCTTACAAAGATTTTAAATATCTGTACACTTACTGTACTATACTGGTTTTCTAATTCATGATATCAACATGAACAGACATTTGAGGTTTTATGCTTTTCTTAAGACTTTTGCCCTTTAACATTTTAATGGACATTCTTAAACTAGGAAAAAAAAAGGTACCAAAGTTGTCTCTTAAAAAAAAAAAAAAAAAAAATTAAAACACTTTAGATACTAATAAGGTACATAGTCATGGTGACCAAACGGGCCATTTTTAAGGGACGCACACTGTAAAAAATTATTTAGCAGTTTAGTTGTTTCAATGAATTTTTTTATGTTGACACAACTTGCAGTTACTGAATTTGTTCATTCAACTAAAAATTTTAAGTTTTCAGTGTCTCAACTAGTTTAAAAGTTGACTGAACTAGGTTATTTGTCTTCATAACTTAAAAAAATTAGTTGACTCAATTCAATAGCAATATCACGTTCACAACATCACTTATCGCGAGATCTCATCATTCTCCTGAATGTTGTTGAAGAGAGAAGAAGGTCGTCAGCCATTCTAGTCAGTTTCTCCTCAAAATTTGGACATTTGACTAGAATACAACTTTGGTAAGTAAAATATTCGTATTTATTGGCTTAATGTGTAAAATTACATTTGTTGTCTCAGAAGAGTAAGTGGTTTAAAGAGTCGTATATTCTGTATGTAAGTTACTGTATGTAAATGTTCGTTTCGCGGCACTCTGAAGCCTCAGAATACAGGCGGTTCCACAGTATTCTCCTTATAAATATTAAAACAGATATTCTCCCATGCGGGACAGCGGAGCTGAACTTATGTGGAGAACGATAAAAAATACAGTCTGTATGTATTATTTGAGCCCAGGGCTGCGTTAGAGACCGTTCAAACAGAGCGCGAGAGCTCAACAGATCACTGTATGGATTAAGAACGGCGGGGAATTAAAAAAAAGGAACTGCTCTAAACCTGACAGCGTAAGACATCCGTCAGAATATACATCGATGAAAAATTAGGGGGAAAAAAGTCGATTACTACTCGAACTGTGTCTTTTCTGCATGTTATAAGGGAAACGAATGAGCAGCACAGATGAGCACCTCCCTCAGAGTTCTTCTGGAGCGCGTAACTTAACTTAACGTTACATTTGATATCGCTGACATAAGCTTAGTTCTGATGATTTTTTTACAGTCTACGGTTCAGATGAAGTTCTGAAGGTAGCGTTACAAACTCTTCTTTCAGTTTTCTGAAGTAACTTTAGCCATTCAAGTGCCTCACCAGAACCTAGAACCCAGTGTAATGCTGCGTGAATATCTGTTTTTATACAGTCTATGGTGAGTAAATTGCATACGTTCAAATCTATATATTTTAGAATAAAAGTAATAATAGCATATCTTGTATAAATAGAGATACAATAACGATCGACACAAATGTGTTAAATTTCCTTTTATTGTGTTATAATTATGTGTTGTGTCATTTAAAAGCATCGTCTGGATGGTATAGTTTGTCTTTGGCATTTAATACAAACTTGTCAATACATTTGACTTTCTCTGTAAAGATTTATTTATATGTATGTTTATTATTTTACAGTGTTTTAACATGTTTTTGTATTTTTTATATTTCTGATATTTTGGGATGACTGAAGATTCAGAGCAGAATTCAATAATCCTGTAGATGGACCGCAGCGAGTCCTTTTGCAGTTATCCATCAAAATGATATGCAGACATAATGGAAATGGCATTTACATTGTAGAGCTTGGACGAAGTTGTAAGTAAATGTATTTATTTATTTATAAATGCACATTTATCGGAGTCTATATGCTTTACGATTGTAAGGCCCTGTTTAATGCATCCCTTTGTTTTTATTAAAGCACACGGGCTCTGCGCAGGAATTCATCAAGGACATGACTGTTGGGATTACGCTTGTGGATGACCAATCTGAGCACCATTAGTCTGCAGTGATATGGTCCAGGTAATAGAAGAAGAAGAAACTGGGACTGGGACTAACAGAAATAAACTAATTCAGGTTCAAAACAACTTGAGGTTTAGTAAATGACAACTTTCTTTCTTTTTCTTTTTTGGGTGAACCCTTTACGAAAATGTAGATATTTGCATTGGAAAACAGCTTCAAAATTTAGAGAACATAATTTGACATTATTTTCCCTTCAGTTTTATTCTGTGAATTTTCTATAATTGGTATTTAAAATGTCTTTATAAAGTGTTGAATTTATCTTCATAAAACCACCAGAAACCCTGTTTATGGACATAGCCATTCTTTATTATTTTGCTGAATACTGTTTTGAATCCTGAAAAATGTTCAGTGCTAGCATATTGGCCATTAGCAACTTTGCTTAAAGGATTATTTCACCAAAAAATTTAAATTAGGCCATGTTTTACTCATTCAAAGGCACCCTATGTGTATATGATTTTCTTCTTTCAGACGTATCTGATCTGAGTTGAATTGAAAATTGTCCTGGCTCTTCCAAGTTATTTAATGGCAGCAGACAGGTGTGTTTTTTTCTCAGCAGTTCAAAAATAGTCAAATAAAATGCACCCATCCATCAATAAAACGTGTCTCACATGGCTCTGGGGGGTGAATAAAGGCTTCCTGTAGCAAATCGATGCACTTTTTGTAAGAAAAATATCCATATTTAAAAAGTTGTAAACTTTTTTTCTCTTCCACTGACTATCATACGTGCAAGCCTAATTTTGTGATTCTACTTCGTGATTGGCGTATTGTTGTCTCTCCTCCGCTCTTCCTGTTCGTCACTAATCATCGGTGCATGCATGACCCCTATGTCCTATTTTCATCCACCCGGAATGGCTCTCACAAAAGTGAGAGAAAAGTGTTTAAATATGTTTCGAATAACATTTTAAATATGTATATTTTTAAAAAAAAAAACACATGGATTCGCTACAGGAGCCATCTCAGAGCCATCTGAGGTACTTTTTATTATGAATTGATGCACATTATTTGACTACTTTTGGACTGTTGAAAAAAACACCCACCTATTGCCATAAATATTTTTTTATATAATCCGACTGGATTTGTCTGAAAGAAGAAAGTCATACACACTTACCATGCCATGAGGGTGAGTAAAACATACATAGGTTAACCACCCCTTTCAGAGTCATGCTTTACTCTGAACATGCAGTGCAACAGACTATTATTTAAAAGGAATACATATTTACACCAATATATTTTCTGATCATTGTATAAATGGTGTGACAGATTAGACACTTAGAACTGGATTAAGAAAAAAACCTGAATGTTGTATTGGTTTGTCACATTTTATCTCATTCAGAAATCATGCAGAATACCAGTGAAGAAAATAATTTCCCCCCATTTTTAGCAAAGTTGGTTATGGGGGGTATTTTACACTTATCTTCCCATGGGATTTTAAACTTTTTGTGTTCAGCAGAACAAAGAAATGTGTGCAGGCTTTTTACAGTTTAATACAGAAAGTTATTTTGAATGTTTCTAAACGAAACCGTTGAGGAGCACCATTTACAGTTGACCTTTTTATTTTTGGTTAAATGTTTCAAAATATCTTCCACTTGAAGGTGAATTACACTTTGCATTAATTGGTAGCTGTGCTTTTAACAAAACACACAACTTTAATAGTGTATGTACATATGTGTGTTCATTTGTTTATAAATTTATTAAGTAATTTAATATTTTTTTCTTTTCCCAGCCATCCAGTGACATTTAAGGATGTTGAGAAAGAAATTGAAGAGGGCACTCTGATTGTAACTGAAGAACAGCAATGTGATGTGCTTCCCAAGGAATAACCAACATTGGTCTCATTTGGACATCCTGTCATCACTGACATCTCCCATGTCCCCATGGCATTTGGACTCCTAATGGGTCTGTATGCAGTGAACATCCACTACCTCCAGCGCATTAAATACTCCAT
The DNA here is from genome assembly GCF_023724105.1 of Carassius gibelio. Taxonomy (NCBI): domain Eukaryota; kingdom Metazoa; phylum Chordata; class Actinopteri; order Cypriniformes; family Cyprinidae; genus Carassius; species Carassius gibelio. Next base: position 21,916,757 of record NC_068401.1, on the reverse strand, counting down.
TGAGGCTCTGCAAAGACTTGTGAAGATCAGCTGCTCCCACCATTTGTTCGCTACAGCGGCAGGAACCTGTAGGTGTGTGGGAGTGAATGTTCAGCGCTCTCTCCACCCTCAACACCACAAATAAGGTGTCCTTGAGCAAGGCACAACTTCTCCCCGGGCGCTGCAGCATAAATGGCTGCCCACTGCTCTGGGTGTGTGTTCACTGCTGTGTGTGTGCACTTTGGATGGGTTAAATGAAGAGCACAAATGTATGTCATGTCACTTTCACTTTTCAGTGTTCATGATGTGTCCATCGGCTCCACAGCACTCTTTCTTAAAAAGAAAATTTATAAGGAAATTTAGGTTCTTTTGTGCCTTTCACTACATTTTAGAATGTACATTAAAGTTTATCATGTCATGACTTGGAATATGCATGTTCTCATGTAAACAAATGTTGTTTCACGTCTCATTTTCTTAAACAGTATGTACACATTTTCAGTATGTAGCATTATGATGGGGGACGAGTTTGGAAACTTTCAAGATCCTTCTGATTATAACACCTCTGTCTGGTCATGTTGTGCTGTGAAATTTAGAATCTGACTGTTTAGATCTTTGTGCTTCCATGTGCATTCATTCCATTTATATCTTATTATACAGAAGTACAGTACACTCATTTTTTGTAACTAATTGTGATATTATATACATATATCTTGGTTTCTCATTTTGACCATGACTTGCATTATGGTGGGGGGAGTGCATGTGAACTTGTACAGGGTTAATATGCAGAGTTCAACCTTCTGATTTTCATATTGAGTTATGAAATTAAAAACAATCCCTGTGGTTTTGATCTGATGAATTGAAATGCAACTATTTGTTTCTCAATCCCATGCCAATGTTATTTATTATACATCACACTTTCAAGTGTCGGTTCAGATCTTTAGACATGTGTTTGTATTTTGCATTTTTTTGTTTTGTTTATCAATTATCAGTTGATGTGTTGATGGCAAATTGCTTGTTCAATTTAAATGTGAATGAAAGTGTTGCCTCTATCATTAAATAAATTACATAAAAAAAGTGTTTTGTCATCTTTATTTAAACATTTAAGGCAGTGGGGTAACATTTGTTTATGATTATTGATCGAAATAAAAAAAAAAAAATTCCCTGTTGACACAACATGATTTAGTTGACTGGACTAGAAAATAATAGTCAAGTCAACTTAAAGAAATTTGTTACCTGGACTAACTCCACTCTAATTTGAAGTTGTTTCAACAAGTTTTTTTTTGTCAAGATAACAAAAAAATTTTAGGCAGCGGGGTAACAAAATATTTTTAGTTGACTCAACAAATTCTTTTTTACAGTGCACCCTTGCCAGGATTTCTATATTCCCTAAATGATCCAGTTTTTGGCTGTTTACACTGTGCAGATCGATCGTTGTATGACATTATTTCACAAGTGCTGTAGAGAGCAGAGCAGACGGCTTCTTATGCTTTCAAATCACTCTCGCGGTACTTTGGTGTCATACAATAATCCGTACGCAGCTTCAAGTCGAACGAACGAACAAACACGTGTGTATATTTGCAACACTTTGATCGTTCTCACCTTCTCATGCAAGACTCGCCATGCTCGGTCGATTATGTACAACCCTTGCATGTTATTGGTCAAACTACCTGACCAGGGTGTTTCCCATAGAAATGGCGCATATGGCCACTCTATACATATTAGTACCCAAAGTGTACATATCAGCACTAGTATGGTAACAATTTGCACCCTTTATGTTTAAATAAGATACAAAGTTGTACCTTTTGAAAAGGTACCACTCCAGTGACAGATTTTGTACTTTTCTGTTCATCATCGAGCTTCGTATGTTTAGCATGAATAAAAACAAATAAAAACAAACAGCCACTAAATAGTTCACTTGCATTATGCTGATTTTAGGAAATCTGGCGGTAATGGAGACTAAGGGGAAAAGTAGCTGATATTTGTGCTTTAGTGGTCTGTAATAGTCTAATTGTGTGTATTAGAGGAGCTGTGTGTGGAGAGAGAAGAAGTGAAGGCTTATTTTCTGCTTCACTATATCTTCACACTGCGGTCAGCCAGGGGAATACAACTGTCCATCAGCTGTTCTTAGAGCCTGTAACTCTCTTAAATTAACCACTGTCACTGATACACACACACACACACACAGATGTTCAACCGGCTCTATTGCACTGCTTCGCCTGTAAATCCTGACAGTCGTCCATCAAGCCTGCTGTAGAAGGAAACAGTGGCTAACCTCGCTCCATCTGTTAGAAACAGTCTGCTTGCTCTCTCCAGGCAGGATTTAGTGTTCGCCCATCCCCTTCTCCCAACACCCCCAAAGCCGCCCAGACGTAACAATGCCTTTAGTGACTCCAATTTATCAATCTTGTGATACATTCACGTGTCAACGATTGATATCAATCAGAGATATTCATAGATTTTTATCAAGAGTTTGGGTGAAATACTGAAATCTTGCTCTCTCAGTAAATCAAGCCTGATTGAGAGTAATGCAGTAAATTGGGAGCTGGAGATTGTTGGCATTTCGCTCCATGCCAGAGTAGTGATTGAGAGCATCTGGAGCCCGGATGGCAGCAGCAACCTGGTCGTGCCAGGTGAGCAGATTCACAGGGCAAAGGGAGTTTCAGCTTGGTGTTGGCATGTTACCACTATTTATTGACACCAAGAGCTTACAGATGCATGCTGATCTAGTGCAGAAATACACTGCATCAGTTATAAAATCGGAAAAGATAAGCAGTAAGAATTGTGCATTTGCCGACTACCAGACTTTCAAGTTGTTCCAAAACGCAACAAACTCATGCAGAGACATGTGCCTTGTTATTACAAAATGCATGACAAATGAAACAATACACATTCTAAAATAATCAAACATGTTTGTTCTCCTCTGGCTGGATGGAATCAAAGCCTGAAGCCAAAAATAGGAGTCTGTACCCATCATACACTATGCGATTTTCTGTGAAAATCTACAGACTTGTTCTAACTTTCAGCAGCTAGCAATGACTTGTCCAGACTGTAAATCAGGGCAAATGCAAAAAAAGATCTGTTGTATAGCTCAAGCCTTCAGAATTACTGGTGCACCGCAGAGACCAAAGGAGATGAATACAAGTAGCACACGTAAGCAGGGGATAGCGTCTTGGAGAATATTTGCTTTTTATTATATCTGTCTTTTTCTCACTGCGTGAATTCATTCTTCCCATTAACAGAAGCCCCTTAGCGTGGTATAATTCAGGGCAGAACGCAGCAGTTGTAGATGTTATTAGCGGCGTTATCCATCAGGGTGGGAGCGTATGGAGAGCAGGCTAATGCCTCTGTCACATCCCTCCGTTTGCCATATTTATGGCCTCAGATTTGAACTGCATGACTGGCGTGGCACAGCCCTCAAATAATAAAATAAATCAAAACATAAGAATTTTGTCTTTGTGCAATTTCCTTTTCAGGCTTCGAATATGAAACCAGATGTTTCCGGCATGCTAAAGATGCTTTTCATCTTTTTTTGTTCCTCTTGTTTTTTTGGTTTTTTTTATTTTTATTGTTTCCTCCTCTCCCACCTCCCCTTCATGCCAATGTGCTTTCAAAATACACGTACCTCTATAAAATAAAATAAAATAAAAAGAAAAAATGGAGAGGAGGGTGAGGTTGAGGGGTGCACAAAAGCGGTTGGCTTATGAAAAGTGAAATGTCCTGTTAGCCTCAGGTAGTGGTCTGTTTTGCATTGATAGAGCGGCTGGGAGTGCCTTAGGCTGTTATGAGGAGTGTTTTCCCTCCGTGATATCCTTCTGCACCATCTCTCTCTCTGGAGTGTGCCTCTAAGTAAGGCATGTGGGTCAAAGCAATATGCCTCGCATCCCTCTCCTCCCCTGCTCCCCTAATTGGGGGTGTGGAGGTTAAAGAATGTCGCGGTTATCACAAAGCCGGCAGAGAATACATTTCAGGAATATAATTTAAGTTACGAGTGACCTGCATTTTCAAGCTTTGCATCTCTGAAAATGTTTACTGAAAACACAAATGCGTAATCGCGCTGTGTGCATTGATATGTACAATGACGGTAATGAACACAACAACAGAAATTTGACAGGATATCACTAGAAAGCAGTGGGATTGGGTGATAAGACGTCACCTATTCACCCGAGCCTCGGAGGGAGTACGTATACGCTGCTGGTGTTTGTTGCAGTCTGGCCTACGTTCTGTGGTTCTTCAGTAGTGCGTGCTTACTGACAGCCATATTTAGTCTCTCTGAGCCACTGAAAACATGCTTGCTCTCACTCTCTTACTCTGTCTCTCTTTCTCTGAAATCTGCCAGAAACAGCACATTTCCTGGCAGGCTCCAAATCCGGGCTGAGTCCAAACAAACACGTCCTGTAGCGCTGGCTGCCGTCCAGCGGGCAACTCTCACCTGCACAGTGTACCGGCAGCCTGACTTCGCTGTGACATGCTAGATGGGCTCTTTGAGGTTTCCAGGGATACAGTCAACGTCCATGACTGTGGTGGCGGCCTGAGCCAGGCCAAGAGAAACTCCTGCGGTGAGAAATTACAGTACGATAGCACAATGAGCTAACAGTCTAGTTCAAACTAACTGTTGGTCTTCAAATAGCTGGATAGTCTCACTTGCTGAAAAGACATATGAGGGTAAATATTGATAGACCAAAACAAGGGGTGGCTAGTAAAACGAAACGTCGTATGGCACAAAACAATATTTTTTCTTCCTTCACGAACGTAGGCTATTCAGTGAATCGGCCAGACTAGCTAGAAGAGATTTTCTGGGGTAAAGAAACTGAATAATCTCGTATAAAGTTATTCATTTGTAGTTCCTATGTAATTACTTTGTAATTAGCAAAAAAGCCATTCACATAAAGATTGAAATGTACAGAAACCCTAAAAGTTTCAAAACCGCATGATCTGGGTTTGGTTGGAGCTGCACTTTCTTTGATGAAGCCTGTTGCCATGAAGTTTTTTCAAACTGGTTGTGGCTTATAGCTAAAGGACTCAGCTGGTGTTCAGCGTTTGAAATTGTATTTATTGCTTTGTTTTGTTTGTTTGTTTGCTTCAAACACACTAAAAAGTCCTAAAATCCTAAAAGTAATTAGAACCATGGTTTTATTTTTAAACTTGAGAATGACAGTCTTCCATCATCATGGCAACCAGTTCGTTTGTTCTTGCTAAAATTGTTTTCTGCAGAACAATATGTGGAATGTTTACTTTACCAATGTTCGAATATGCTAGCTCTGTTTAGATAAGATCTTCACTACCTGGTTGTTTTGGCCTCGTAACAGCAGAAATCTAGGCTATTGGTGGAAGGATCTTAAGTTTCATGGAGGAAACCAGTTAAACATTTACTGTAACTAAATTTCCCATTTAGTTCACAAAAGGTCAAAAGATTTGTGATAAGGTTCTCCATTTGGACATAAGGAAATCCTACATTCAGCTGAAACTGCTCTATGTGCAGTACTTTTCACAAACAGCAAATCTGACCAATCTACACAGGACAAAATTCTCTAGACTACATGGAGAGAAAAGCAGTTGGAAAACAACAAGCTGTTGTCCTTCTGTTTGTGTACATGTATGTCACTTTGAATATTTGGGGAGTGTCTTTATGTTTGTTTCTTTTTCAAATGATTTCTGGGATCGGTGAGGAACCCTTGAGTCCATTTCAATCTTCAGTCTCTACAATGCCACCACTTCTACTTCTAGTTTTATACCAAGTACATATTTGTCTTGAGCACTTGGACAAGTTGAAATCTTTTAATACTTAAATCCAGCCTGATCTAAGTGTGCCGAGGCTGACACTACTCAGAGGAAGTCGCAGTTTGTTATTGCTAGAACTAACCGTTCTTGTCAAATCTGGAGTGTATCCACCCCATGCCAAGAGCAGGAGCGGAGAAATTACCTCTGGCAGACTAAAACAGCTCATAACAGACATGTCTGAAAGAGGAACCAGACCAAACACTGAGAGCCTTTAGCAGCGCAGAGGACTTACATAGGAACAGTTGACCAATTAGGGCTACATTCTGCAGGTACCTCGGTGTGTGTCATACCTTAGCATAATGATGGTTGTCTCTATTAGCATGACAGCATGTCAAACAACCTCTTCCTGTGAATGGAGGCTTATCTTAATTGGCTCCGTCTCTGTGGATTGTCTGTGTGGTGTGGTACACTGGTCGAGAGCTCTGCTTCATGTCTGCCCCGGCCACCACACACCAATATTTCATGTCAGACACCCAAAACGAGTAAGGCATATTTCATCAGATGCTATGAGGGGGAAATTAGCACTGAGGCCCATTTATTTTACCATTATATGGGTCCTACATCAATCACTGGAGTTAAGCAAGAAATTCCAAACTCTGTGACAATCGAAGTATGCAATACTCTCCATTCAGAAATGCAGTTGCAAGTCTGGTCCTCTTTAATGTTGAGTATGGTAATAATTTCTGAATTAAAATTTATGTTCACATTGGGTTTTTTTTCTTCTTTGGAGTGCATAAAGTCAGAAACACCAGGGTGACACACAGGGTCCCGTTAACATACTTAAGGAAAAGGCTCAACGTGCTGGACCGCTAACAGATTTATTTTATTTATTTCTATGGGATCTTATTAGCCAACATAACACTTGTGCTAATGCTATACAACTTTTGTAGTATGCAAGTAACAAAAAATCTTCTCATCACTGGCATTAGCACAGTGTTAACAGCAGTCACTGAGCTCATTGAGCGCAACATTGTTTTAGCTCATGTAGCCATAGCCTAACAAGGTCTACACTTCACCATAATGGTAACCTCATAAACTCCTTTAAATGTAAAATATAACTGAACAACAAACTTTAATAGGCCTGGCCCTTTATTAAAATCCACATTAGAGAGCACTTAGGCTATATAAACAGTAAATGAAGGGAAGATTATATGTTGTATATGATGCGCCTCCTCTGTTGGTTGTAATATTGGTAAAGTAAATCCACGCTTTGCTGAAGAAGTGTTAGCAAACTCTGCACATGTCTACATACTACATACCAACACAAATAAACGCACATGACTGGTTACTGTATTGGGTGTTTACACAGAAAATGTAGGTGCGTTCAACTTTATGCAGCGCCATGCAGACTGATCGCAATCTGACTTGAAGCAGTGCATGCCGGTTAGAAATTTTGTCCGACTTGAGACGGTGCCAATGCCACATGACTGTCACGTGTGGCATCAAAGTACCGCAAGAGCGTTTCGAGAGACACAGCTGCTTCACGATTGGCCAGATTCAGTTTTGACACACTGAAGCTTGTGTGTGTGTGTCATGTGCTAGAACAAACTTCATTGGATTTGTTTTACATCACCTTCATAACCTTTCTAAAATAATTTATTTGAATTACCTGGACTTTCAGTGGAGGGACAGAAAACTCTCAGGTTTCATTAAAAAATATCTTAATTTGTGTTGCAAATGTTATACAAAGACTTAAGAGTTTGAAAAGTCATAAGATTCAGAATTTTCGTTTAGGGTGAACTGTCCCGTTAATTACCACTATGTACATTTGACACTGTTCGATATGAAAAAAAAAAATGTCAATGCTCACATCAGTGTGATTCATCACCTGCTCATTTCACTCACATATTCTCTCCTCTGTCCTCTTAGTTGGTGCCACTTCCTCTTTAGCAGTCCTTGGCTCCCCTGGGTTTGGGGCAAATGTGGTACAGAGGCAGAGTTTAGCTCCTAATGAAGCCTTGCTACTATCTCCCCCTGACCTCGACGAGATGGAGCTACAGAATATTTTTATAATACACTATTCATGTTTCTCTCTCTCTCTCTCTCTCTTATTAATCTGTTCTTTCCTCTGGCCATTTTTCAAATCACTCCTTTTGTTTACTCATGAATATTTTTGCGGCTCATTCCTGGGTGGCTCCAGGGCTGTTTGGCCGCTGGCCGTGCTCTGCGGTTCGAGGTAGGAGAAATACTTCTCTCTTTCCCTGGGTAATTTGCAGCAAGAAGGCCCTGTATTTCATCATAGGATAATCTAACCTTTGAGGTGTTCTCTAGTCTGCTTGCAAGCCTAAAATAGGTCACTTAAGCGGGCTTAGCGTGGCAGAGCGGGCAGATCCAGCAGCCTGATGCCCAGGGGAGGGAGAGCCACAGTAATTGGTAGTTATGACTCCGGGGTTCCATAAACGAGGAACAAGGCTGGCCCACCTATTGTCACATTTAGGACAACGCCGCTTGCGGTGCCGATAAGAGAAAAGGATTCATTAGATCTCCAGGATCCTAATTACCGCCCATATAAATAAATAAAAGAGCGGTCACCTGAAAAGTCAGTGTCCTTCATACTTGCACCGGTGTTTTTTTGGATTAATACACTCTCAGCATTTACTATGGAAGCGTAATACTATTATCCGTCTATGAAAAGCACCTGACATCAGGCTAATCTGTCAGTCGTTCTGGTTTCTATCTGTCTGTCTGTCTCTCTGTCTCATTCTCTCTTTAAGGTGGAGAAAGAAAGGGAGGGGAGCTAAAGGCATAATGAAAAGGCCTAAATGACAGAAGCCTGACAGTAGGATTGGCTGGCAAATGACTCCGGAGTGGCTCGCCTGCAGAGAGCGGCTGAGGGAAGTTCCCAGAAGGACTGATTAATTCCAGTCGCAGTGGCTGCCGGGGGAGCAGCAGGGTTAGCGGCAGCGCATAGAGGAGCCTATTACCACTCCACATCTAATCAGAGCCAGAGCAACCCACTACCCGCGACAAACTTTCCGGGGCTCGCTCCCATTCGTTCCACACAGGGACTTTAAATACGGGGGAGGTGAGCCCAGGCCAGGAGTTTTGGGAGGGGTACAAAGGATTTTCTTTTCAAAAAAGATGGTTAGGAGCTTGCTAAGAAATCCTCTTCCCTGGCTTTTGCTGGGAGAAGATTCCAGGCAGCTTTGATAGTGACAGACCTTCCTGCGCCGCAGCTGAGCGTGTGACCAGATATGAATGTGCCGTTGTGTTTAATCCCAGCGGTTTCACTTCGAGCTCTACGAAAGTATGTCACTGACACACGCACAGCTCGCAGACATCAGTATTACGCCAAGTGGGCTACGGATGTGCCAAAGACAGACATAAATAAATGAAATAAAATTACACAGCCCATCCCTGTGAAAAATCCATTTATAACACTTACATTTGGTATTGTATAAATACCTGAGCTTTGATGTCAATGATGCAAATAACATAAATATGAAATGTACAGTTGAGGAAACAACGTAATACGGAAGCCAATGACTGAAACATGAGTTGCATGCTTGAAACACAGGCTGGCTTAACGATGTGCTTCGCAAGGTGTTTGGAGGTGTTCTGTGCCAACACAAACTTTCTGTCATTGGAGGAAATCAGAGACCAAGGAAAGACAACTGTAGCAGCTTTTTTGTCATTGTAATATATATATATATATATATATATATATATATATATATTTTTTTTTTTTTTTTTTTTTACATTATGATATCCAGACAGTTCAATTCAAATCATAGTATGTATGAAGCACATTATATTAAATTTCTTAAAAAAATAATAGATGTATTATTCTTTGAAATTCCTGTATACCAGTATGGTGTATGTCCAAGTACCTAAGTATTTCCAGCTGATTTCACCAATGTGCCATGGTATAACCAAGGATAAGTTTTTAAAGGGTATGTTTAGAAGTATGTTCTAACATAGCAGTTTTTTTCACCCGAAATCACATGACCACTTTTTATGCATATTAATAGACAAAGCTATATTCAGCACTGTAGATTTCTGCATTTTCCATCTGTAAGGGTTTTATATACTTCTGTGCTCTTTTAGTCCACTGGCAGAATCATAAGTATCCTTCTCTCTCTCTCTCTCTCTCTCTCTCTCTCTCTCTCTCTCATTCTCTCCACTCAGTCTGAGACACGCTGCCCTCCTGCGCTGACAAAGGTTATGAATAATACATATTAAGTACTGTACTAAAGCCTGTAACCGAACTGTTAAAATATTGATCTTGCCCAATCATAATAAAGCAGAATTACTGAAAGTGATCCATCATCCCTTAACGCTTAGCGTCCCCTGATTCAGCTGGCTTAACTTGCTCAATTTCTCCTCACCATGAAGCTCCATCACAACTCCATTATGATGAAGATTGTATCACAGCGGCAATTGCTGGTTTACTAGCAGACTGTTGTCATGCAAATGAAGTGACAACAAATCCATAGAATTATTAAATATATTTAGATGCATACACTGTGGACAAATGGAGTATTTACTGTACCGCTGCTCTGAGGATTCCTCATGTACGGGTTTTGTAGGCATCTGTGCACGTGCACGACTTGTGTGTGTTTGTAGGCATTGATAGATGTATGCAGTTTGTGTGTGTGTGTGTACCGTTGATCGTGTTTTAACGCATCTTTGTTTCATGTGGTCTTTAATGTCCTTGTGGGTGACTACATACTTAACTAAGCCAGACATTTCCACATCTAATGACTTTTTAAATATTAAAACTGGTCCGCATCGTCACAATTGTGAGCTCTTAATTTACTGAGCAATTAAGTCCAGACCCTCATTTATCAAGGGCTGTTCATTTGCTCCAAACCTCGTCACTTTTTATTAATTGATGCTATAGAAAACACTGAGGTAAAATTAATGTGCACACACCCGAGGTCACGCCAGCAGTCGTTGGTAACTATTGCTGAACTAGACGTGAGATAAATAGTAACGTCATTTCGCCGATTACACCTGAGATACGTGAAGACATTAAGCATTACTCTGGGGATCATCCTCAGCCGAGGAAGCGGCTGGAAAAGACTAGCTGGCTTTTTCTGTGACCATCTGTTTTGCAGGAAAATTATCTTAATGCTGCTAAGAGGCAAAACAATTATAGCCTTAACCTTTGAGCCTGCACCACTCTTCTATTTCATCCTTCGCTTTCCGGAACAATTCTTTCAGTTCTGTGTGCCAGAGGATGGTCTGTCAGTGCCAGTGGGTTTTCCAGTGATTGAAACAGAATGTTTCTAACATTGATTTGTGGTTGTTTTTATGATAAATTTATCTTACCCTTAAGAATCACAAATGCTATCAGGTCTCTTTCTCTCTCTCTCTCTCTCTCTCTCTCTCTGTGTGTGTGTGTGTGTGTGTGTGTACATATGTTTGTGTGTATGAGTAATAGCAGATAGCATGCTGAACTAAGCAGAAAATAAGTTAAACGCACTATAAACCTATTTAACAACACAGTCTTTTGTAATATTAGCTTATGGGGTTTTGATAAAGCAACAAGAGTGAACTACTTACACATTCACAGAATTGTTGAGGAAATGTGCATTAGTGATCAATGTTTATTGCATTGTTTTATTGAAATGTTTGTTATCATGATTTATGTTTGCATGCATAACAGAAATCGTATGTAATATAAATATGTTTATAAAATGAATATATATGCAGCTTGCTGTTGTTGCAGTAATTGTACTTATTCTCTGCTTGAACATATGTTGTAAAACAGGCCTAATACCGATATGTTCAAATAGTCATTGTTGTTTTAACATGACAGGATGTTCTCAAGACAAATGCTTTCAATATTCGCTGCTATCTCAGTCTTATACCTTGTCAGAAACCCTTTCTGAAAACACTCATAACTCCTTGAGGACAGCTCTTGGGCTGTTGAGAGTCGTGGAAGAGCAGGCACTAATAATAATGTATCAGTCTGCGACAGCGGGAGACGAAACAACGTACAGCGGTCCACGAGCCTCACTCGCTACTCCGCTCTTGACCTCCGACCCTGGGCGGTATTGGGGGCTGTGATGGTTCGGTGCCAGGCGCGTCTGTGCAGAAGCAGCCCGGGTGCTAATACACTCCCATTCCTCATTCAGACAGTCAACAGGGCCAGCAAAGCACTGGGGCAAAATATTCTGTCTCCCACAGCAGACGGTAATAAATTGTCCTTTCATCGATGTAGAAGATAAATTTTTTCTCTTTCTCTCTCACACTCACTCACACACACACTTACACATTGACGTTTTTTTTTTTTTTTTTTTTTCACACCTCAGGGGGAGAACCTGGTCTGGATTTTTTGGGCCACTAGGCAGGTGAGGAACGGTACACAGTCCTGCAGTGTTTCTGGAGGAAATGTGTGCGTTAGAATCCGTGTCCAGCTGGGATCTCGTGGGGAAAGTCTGTGCTAACCGAAATAAGCGAGTGGCATATTTAACAGCACCTCTACTAAAGAACCTAATTACCTAATGAGAGTGAGCGCAAGGACTAGAACTACTCCTTTTCCACAGAATTGAAAAAAAAGGAGACCACGAATGAGTGGGAGGGCATGCGTGTATCACCGTACCCCCTCCAGTTTGCACACCCTGCCTCACCACAGCTCGGCTTCCGCTTTGTAATTGTGCAATTAGTGCCACAGCTTGGTTTTCATATATCACAAATGGCTGAGTGGAGGTATTACAGTACGGAAAGTTCCAGCCTAGCGGTCTTGGCTGGGAGCAGGGCATTAAGGCCAGCGGTTTGTAAAATGTGAGCCAATTTATCATGATCTGTTATCCTCTCACGCCCACCACTCTCAACCCCAATGCCTCGTCTTTCTGCCTGACCTTGTGCCGCTTTTTGTGGGGGTTCAATTTGCTCATTGTTACTCGCTTGCATAATTTCAGCAGCCACACACACACACACGCACACGCACACATGCATGCACACGCGCACTAGTGGCAGATAAACATTCCTGCAGCTGATTACCGCTGCTGCCACTTCCCCTGCCTCTGTCACCCTCTTTCTCCTTCTCTCTCTTTATCTTTCTCTCTCTCTCCCTCTCCCTCCAAGTGAACTCTATTTATTTACACGCCGAGGCTAAACGGGATTCATTTGTAAGATGGCAGGCTGCATAGCTCTTGTAATTCTTCCTAACCGGTCGCTTCCTCTCACCGCGTTAGCTGTCATAAGCAGTGCACCGGAGGAGAAATCCTCCGCCGTCGTGCAGCCGGCCTCTCTTCCCCCTGTCACCCACACATCACACCGATCTCCACAGCTGCAGGTTGCCACGGCAGAGATTTACAATGCACGCCTATTCACTCAAGCGTCTCCTCTCTAACCCTCCCCTCGTCATCTCCCTCCGCTCCTCGATCTCCACGCTCCTCTTCTTTTCCTTTGTGAAATCTGTCGCTCTCTTTCTCTGCCCCAACTCCCTCGGCTCACGCTGGCTTATCGCCCCCGGCAAGCCCCCGCGGCTCCTCACCACGGCAACCAGCTGGCCCTCGAGCGGGGAGCGGGGGGGCTGGGGGTCTGGGTTTAGGCTGATACGACGTTCCAGCTCAGGATCCCTCCTGACCTGCCAGAAGATCAGTCTCTCTCTTACACCCTTATCTGCCATCTTAAAGCCTGCTTAGAAATGCCCGTGCTCTCCTGTCATTCTGGGCTGCTCTCATTTCTTTCTTTCAAAAAGACGTGGCAGTGGTTCATCCAGCGTTCAATGTTAGCTGGATCCTTGAGGCCACTGTTCTTTCAGGACCGAGGGGCCGCTGTCCCGCCCTGCACAGTTTCCCACAATCCCTTTCCATATGGCAGGATCACCATTATTAGCTGATTGTAATCTGAGGCAGAAAGTAAACTGATCACTCAAGGCTCTGGCGATGAGAAATAAATAAATAAGGCAACATTTTTGTTTACTCCTCCGTGACAGACTCTCTATCAAGTGGTATCATTTGAATTCAGCAAGCCTACACGGGTTATCATCTTTGCCAGAGGAAAGGAGAAGTGCAACAACAAAAATAGTAATATCAGTAATGATAATAATTATCACAAAGAACATACCTATCTTGACAGATTATTTTCAATCAAAACTTTCCGGATGTCATTGTGGATTCATTTCAGGAGACGTGCCGCATGATGTCTGAGTGGGATTCTGTCTTGCACAATATTGTTATATTTCTGGGCAGATAACTCTTTGCCTGTCTGCCCTCTGTGTAATCTGTCTGTCTGTCAGCCAGGGTTCAGCCGCATGTATGATTTGAATCTGATATCGTAGATATAGGTAGTGGTATGTACTGTGGATATGTATATATTTTTCATTCTGTTTCAGGTTTGATCGTTTCTTTTATTGTTTTCTCAACCTAAATGACTGTCACAGCATATTAACGCTGAATTTCCAAATCATAAAATGCATCAATACACAATCCTGCTTCATTCTTTCTATCAAAAACAAACATATGTTGTCTTTAACGCGGTAACACAATGTTCCCGATGTTTATGTTCACACAGAATTTTAAATGCTCAAATGCATTGTAAAATTTGGCTTCAGAGACAAAGGTGTGGCTGCAATTTGTTTCATGTAGAAATATTATTTCCATTTATCCATCTCTGCTTAAGTTTTCATGACTGTTCATCAGCAGCTCTTCTTTTTCACTGCCACTTTTGCAGAGAAAAGTGAACGAGCAAAAGTCCAATAAGTTTCAAGAGTGGTGAATGCCACAAACTTTTAAAGGTTATTCTATAAAACAGTTTAATTCCTAAATCACCAAATTAATAGAGCTGAATATTTGGATATAACTGTAGATATATCAAAAAGCTAACAGGGTTGACAGTTTACCTTTTTAATTTGCAAAAATATTTCTGATAGTTATATCTAATTTTCAGTTATGAGTTGTTTGATACAAACCACCATGGTCGACATTTTAAGATCATCCAAGATAAAGTGATTAAAACAAGTGGGTTCATATATAATGCATTCTGCCAACTAAAAGTTTAAGTATTTTCCAAACATGGATTTAAAATAATACCTCATGACAAAAGAAAATATACATATAAATAAATAAATATAAAGAAATAAATGTAAAATCACGTTAATTGTTTTTTTGCTGATGCCATAAAAAAATAAGGGCTACATATTAAAAACGATAATAAAAGAATGATCCTAATCTTAGTAACAAAAAGATCATAAAAGTTTTTTTTTTTTCTATCCATAAATGACTTATACTTAAAACAAAATCACAAAGGCGATGCATGAGAAATTAACATGTTGAACTGGATCTTTTTCTATCGTGTTGATGTTAGGACCTGGCAGACAGTGATTCTCTACCACAGGTCAAAGGTCAGTCTGTCCAGTGTTGTGGCTGACCTGTCGGATGACATTGCTTAAATATTCTCCTCTCTTCAGCTGGAGGAAAAGAGAAGCGAAGAGCACACACCAACTGCTGATCAGAGAAGAATACTAAACAACTTCCCGCTCATCTCCCTCTCTTCCTCTCATTTTCTCTTCCTGTTTCTTTCCCCATCATTCCGTCCACCTCCCTCCTCCTCTTCGTCGCCACTCCTGTCTCTTTTACATGCTGGCATAGTAAAAAACATTCTTTTTTTTTGCAAGTTATTTTGAATCTATTTAATAGCCACAACCCCCCCCCCATCCCACCCCACCCGAACATTTTTTTTTTAAGAAAAATCTGCGGTACCACTCATGGGAGTGACCTTGAAACCCCCATCACCACCTCCTGACTTCATGAAGGGAGGAAATTGCATAGAAAGTCAAATCCGCCTAGTTTGGTTGTCGTTTTCTCCCATTCATCCAGGGCTAGTCGACGCTAGCCCACAAACTCGCACTTACGGGGGTGACACGCCGGCTAATTGAAATTTATTTGCAATTATGTGACTACAATAAACACAATCTTCCTTTTCTTTCATTAATATCTCCATGGCCCATGAGGAACAATCTCCTCGCTGCTTTTTACAAGCCGCGGAGAAGCAGCCCGTGTTGTAATAGCACAGAGAGTTAATGTAGCTTGAACAAGGATCCTAATTGTCCCTGTCTCTGTCATATTTGTCTACTCCAACAGGCCTAAATACCACAGCGATTAATTACCACCGGGCAGGTACGCCGAGGCAGTGTTTGTGTGGGTGCGTATGTTTATATGTGAGCATGTGTCTTGCTGTATAATCTGGTAAAATATTCCCTGACAAACAAACATGTGCACACACACATAGCCATCGCGGTTCATCTTCGTCTCCTAGTAAAATTTTCTGTGCCACACAGGTGGGCTGGAATGGGATAGATCATTTGGATGATTATGTTGTGACTGCACGTGAAGTTCACGAGTCTCACCTCCTCGAGATTTCGGCACTGAAATTATTTTCCCACCATGCATCTCTCGGCGGTGGTAGCTCCCACCTACTCATCAGCGTGTGCATTAGTTGCTATCAGGGCGATGACTGCGTGTTTACGCACCTCCTGAACGGCTGAAGATCGCAATTTAGCCTTGACCTTTCCGCTGGGCCGCCGAGGCTAATGATGGTGCAGGGACAGCAGGTGTGTTGCATTAGTCCAACTTCACTGGCTGAGCAAATGAACACACACTTTATCACCAACACTGCCACCTCCTGACTGTGAGTATTGAATCTTACCTTCACACACACACACACACACTAAGCTGCCATGTGTACTCGTTTATGTTGTGTTTGTGATCTGTTTTAATGGCAGGTCATGGAGTAATTTGTGGTTCTGTCCGAAACTCTAAGGTAGCAGCCCTGTCAATCAGTGACTTATAAAACAATTTTGAATGAACGTCCCACTTAAGTAAACTAAGAAAATCAATTCAAATGAGATTCCAGAAAAAATCAAACGCATATGTAATGAGTGCAATACTTATTTTTAGGTAGAAATTGAAATGTAAGTTAAAATTACAAGGGGGGAAATAAATGACTCCATTATTATACTTCAACCGACAAATTTTGCGCTCAGGATTGAGGGATATCATAACCAGTGAAGGGTACATCAATGCTGCCTTCTAACACTGACCTGAACAGGTCCAGTTAGGATATAATGTACCAATTTTTAGAATGCTGACCTATACTAATAAGCCATTATGTTAATTTTATGGCCGATAACCAATAAATGGCAGATACTGATTTGGCAAATTTTTTTAAATAAGGGTATAAATAGGTAGCTTTGAAATAAGCATGCAGTATTTGCTGATATCCAGTATTGATGAATGGTATCATTTTTAATTTTTAATTAATCTTGGACAGTAACCGTTACGGTACCAATATTGTGTAAACACTGAAATTTAAACCTTAGCATATTGCTTATGAAGGTTTTGCAGATTTTGGAAAAAAAAAAAATACACAGAATAGGCTGGTCCATCACTGACATTATTAATCATATGACAAACACACCTAGTATAACATTAGTGAGATTATGCAGGGATACTCAGTTTTTGGCTTGTCTTTATCCTTTTGTGTGTGTGAAGAGAGAAATAGACTAGCATGCAGAGACAGAGATCTATTGCACTGACTTCTCTGTTTCTTATTTTCACGTTATATTATGCAAAACATTCCCCTCCACCACTTCATTGCTCTCTCTCTCTCTCTCTCTCTCTCTCTCTCTCTCTCTCTCTCTCTCTCTCTCCTTTCCCAGTGTCCTCTCCTCTCCTCCTCTCTGAAATCCAATCTGAGCTGTGCTCCACGTCTGAATCAAAGAGGAAAATCAGCTTGATTTGGACTCCTGCTGATCCAGAGGATGTGTGTGCGTCTGGATGTGCATGCGTGCGCAGGGGGAGGGGTGGGAGGCTATTGGTATTCTGATTTTATGTGAGAAAAGGAGAGTGTGTGCGAATATGGGACCTGCTCCCACAGCCAAATCAAAGGCTGCTTTAATGCCATTGTCTCCTTCCTGTAAAACAGGATCATATTTACTGTCATAATTGCTTGTTGATGTTTTAATGAAATAAGAGAAGCACATAAGCTATCTGTCTGCATGGATGCTTGTCTCAAGAGGCTGACAGTAAGCTCATGGGCTTTCGCCTTATTCTCCCTTTCTGATACTCAAAATCCCATATTAGGCATATAAATAAGAGAGGCAGTTATTTAAAATGGCTTCTGCACAGTTAAACTGATTTGGCTTTTGCTTATGCTGCTTGTATTATATGCGTGTGGTCTCGTTACATTACTCTCTATTGTCCGGCAGTCTGAGTCTAGCCCCGATGCAGAGATGGATGCCAGTGGAGGTGTTTTGGCATGGCTTTGGTGGAGCCCCTGTGCCAAGAGTGCAGGTCAGTGAGGCATGGAGAGAACATCCAAACATGGATCCTTTCCTCCACGGTCCTGGCAGGGCCAGCACCTCTGTTCTCTGCCCAAGCTACACATGCTCCACATTGGGATCTGGACGCACGGCCTGTGCGCTAACCGAAAATCTGATTTATTGCCTTAATGATGCGAGTAAGTATCGTCCCATGACAGTTTTTTCCTGGATTGTGTTAGCTTGTGGTTAACAGCTGGTTACAGCTGTACCAACTGAAGACTGGCAGTTGCAGTCACAACCATCATTTTTCATTTCTGGGTCAATGTAATTGCTTTTTGTCTGACATTATTCAAAAATACATTAAAAAGGCAATTCATGCATACAATAACTTTATATAAACTTCTATGATGGGTATATTTTTCATTTTCATATTTTATATACAAGATTAATGGTTTTTTTTTTTTTTTGAAGGGTGTGAAATCAGAAATGCCAGGTTGAAACAACAGCATGAAAGAAAAGAAAAATGTTCTTCATAAATATTTTAGCAATATTCCTGTACTACTCTTTACTATAAATAAATGAATAGAAATTGGAGAGAAATAATTTTTATTGACAAATCAAAGTCATGTGCAGCCATGTTATCCAACCAAAATGCAGATAAAAACTCCAAAAAGGAAGTAATATTATGGAGAAGACCCCTGAAGACCCTCATGACTGTGTGTCATGGTTAAGAAGTTATAATTAATATGTTATCATGTAGTGTGTCTGGCCAAAAATGTAATTATCAAAGAAAAATATATATTTGTATGAAAATGCGGTATATACAAATAATGAAAGACACCCCAAGTGAATAGGGTCAAATTAATGGATAAATAACTGACATAATCTTGCTTCTGATTGATTACATTAAAAAAAAAAAATTCTGAAATGTTGTTTAAATATGTAAATGAGGCATTATCCAACTAAATATGCACTAATTTGCATTTCCAAAACAGAAATCTGAACACTGGATAAAGTCAGGTTCACAGTTCTTTTCATTTTGTTGACCTTAAAGTCAAAGGTTTTTACAGTTTTTCATTTATTTATTTATTTATTGTGTGTGTGTGTGTTTTTGATAAACAAGAGGGATCGCTTATAATCACCCAATAAATCAATAAATACCACACTTTCACCACGTTCAAGGAATAAAATCAGGCAAGTTATGGATTAACAACCTCCTATAGATTATAGAGAGGAACAGAAATGTAAAGTATTGTGTTCTGAAGTGGACATTTCTAACAACATGAGGGGAAAAAATAATAAATAATAATAATTAAAAAAATCCTTTATTGTAATTGTGTGTGTATTTTAAAATGTATTTTAGATGTAATAGTTTACACTAGTCTTAAACAACACTTTATGAAAAGCCAAAAAAAATACAAAATGCGAAAATTTCTAAGAATTTAAACTACTTTTTGTTAGAGATTTATCCTGATATATCAGTGACCTTTCTGTGTGTGTTGTCTTCACACAGCAAACAGAGGGCATACGAATGACTGCAGTCACACTTGTAACGCACAGGTACCATTAAAGAATGTTCTCAATCAGTTGTGATGTTAACCTCAATTACAGGCTTCCAGAATGTTCTAAACATGCTCATCCCACTGGCAGATTGGGAGGAGAGGAGAGAAAATTAAACACAATTTGATGGTGAAGAAATTGGCCCTCTCTCTGTGCGCTATAACCGCTTCACCTCCACAAATCACCACCTTGCAGCGGCCAGCATATCTCCCCTTATTTCCTTTACTGTCAAGCTCGGCATTTTAGCCCGTCACACCCGTGTGCCGCATCTGTGATTATGGGCATCAGAGCTGCTTGTTAATATATTTCTGCATGCGGACAGTGTGTGTTTGTGTGTACGGTCCACGTGTGGACAGTCCCTTGACTGACACCCAATCTGCATCAGAAGGATTGCTTTCTTCTCTACTGTGTGGTTAAAGGGAGGAGGGATACAAACGACAGCAGATCTCCATGCACCTAATCAGACATCTCTGATTGATCTGCCCCTATGGCTGGCTGTGATTGGTGTCCTGGATGGGCAAGAGATGGAGAAGCATCTGGGTATTTGTTTCTCTTCTCCACTGTAATAACTGTAAACAAGTATGCAGTAAGCAGCACATTAGAATAGAAACAGGTATCTGAAATGGGCGCCGACCTAAAAAGACAGAAACTGAGCAAGAGAGTTGCAGAAGGGGCAGATTGATGGTTTTAAAACTATTTAGGGCAGATAGACTAGATAGTATGCACATTGGGACACAGGGAAAGTGTCCATCTGAATGGGCCATTGAATCACTGGCTCACTTTATTCATTCATAGAACGAAAGATTGTTTTACTATGCACTGTTGTATAAAATTAGTAGCACATTTGTGCTCACACATTTAGGGCTACTAATATTCAGAAAAGTACATTGCTTGTGCAATGAACATAAAAACTCATAAATGGGTATTTATTCTTTAATTGCTTGAATTATTAGGTTATTTTACCTGCATTCTAATAGGCTTCATTGCGCAGTTAAAGCTTTTGGACTCAAGACATGCTTTTGTTTGGTTTTTGCAAAGTCAATGACTCGATATTGTCAGCTCTACTATCATCTCTCAATCCCACACAGTAACACATACAGCACGATGACATCATGTCAGGGGAATGTTTTAAAATTCTAATGAAGGAAAAATGTCATACCTTTTTTGTTGTCTTCTTTTTAAAGAAATTCAAAAGTTGCGCTTGAACCATTTTGTGTGAAAATTTTGGAAACTTGCTTCTGCTTGTGTGCAGCTTGTTACAGAACTGAGTTCTGATTGGCCAATCACCATTATTCGAGAATTAATTTAAATTTTAGCATTTCACTTGCATAATAAGCTTTACATAATACACATTATTAATCCAAAGGGGATGGTAAGGGATAATGCCATCTCAAAGCATCCCCCCTAAAATGTGAATATATTAGATGGAGATAGAACTGGTCTGTGCCATCTGGAGTTTCATGCCAGATCTTTGTATTTTTTATCAAATAAATGCAGTATTGGTGGGCATAGGAGACTTCTTTCAAATCATTAACATTTCTTGCCAAATCCCAAACATATGGATGGTGGTGTAGTTAAAAGAAATCCAGGCTAAAGTGTATTTCAAGGTGTCTTTGTTACATGTTACATGTACATACTATTATAATTGCAATAAATATAATTTATTGCATAATTTCATGCAAGTAACACTAAACCAAACCCTAATACTAACCCTAACCAAGTAAGTACATGTAGTTAATTAATATTACTCAGTACTTAAAATGTGTAATTACACTGTAACATGGACACTTTAAAATAAATTGTAACCGAAATCCACATGACCAATTTGCAGATTTTGAATGGGAGAATTTAATTAGCATCATTTAAACCTCAACAAGCATGAAACATGATTCAGAAGACCAACGGAGGTCTATTGAGGAGCCGGAAAAAATGTGTTGTGTGTTGTAAAAGTGTTAATATGCATTTGTGATAGAACTGGTATTCATTCATTCAGTCGGTCAGTCTTAATGGTTAAGTTTTACCAAAGCACCCTGGTTGTCAATAAAATATCAGAATATATTTACTTGTATGTTATGAAACTAGATAATATTTGTGCTAAGTGTACTTTATTGGAGACAAGAGTATCTTGTGGACTTGACTTGAGTCTTTAGTCTCTTCTTTTTCCACATCGTACATCTTCTGGATTCTCATTGGAAAACCAAGAAGCGCTGCAATTTCAGTTTACAACAGCGTTTTATAGCATTACGTGCATGATACATGGCTAGTAAAACTGGTACTGTCCTGGGATGTCTGATCACTCTACACATGCCTGAGAAGAGTTTGTCACACACTGTGTTCCACACACTACCTCCACTGTATAAAACACACTGTGTCCTTAGAGGGCCTCTCTCCACCTCACTTCAGGTCTCTCGTTTCCACACTGACCGGCAGTGTCAAGTTAGGGGATATGTTTTCACATGGGCCTCAGGAAGTAGTGGTCTGGCCCAGCCATCATGTGGGGACATTTGTGTGTTTATGTATGTGAGTGTTATTCGCTGAACTCAGACATGTAAAAAGCTAACTGCATTTTAATGTTTTTTTTATTTTTTTATTTTTTTTATCAGCGTAATATACCATAATCTACAAAATCTTTAACTTACAGTCTACAAAATCTTTTTAATTATTAATTATTATGTATTTAAGTGGGAATTAAGCAGAACATTTTTTAATTTAATATTTTATTAAATTAAATGAAATTAATTATTTTTATCAAGGATGCATTAAATTATTCAGATCTGACAGTCAAGACATTTATAACGTTGTTGCAAAATATCTCTTGAATTTTTAAGTCAATAAAGAATCCTGAAAAAAAAAGTATCATGGTTAAGCACTGATAATAATAGGACATTTTTTGTCAGCACCAAATCAGAATATTAAAATTAAAAAAAAATTAAAAAGTTGTTTTAAATTGTAATAATAATTCACAATATTACCGTTTTCACAAAAAGTTTTGATTAAATAAGTTTATCTTTGGTGACCCTAACAAACATCTTTCAAAGACATTTAAAAAAAATTTTACCAACCCAAAATAAATTTTACATGTTACAAGCTAATAGCATTTTAATTGTTTTTATCAGAGTAAAGTGCAGTACACTCTATTTTATGGTATGCTTGTTGCAGTAAAATTATACATAGCAAAATTAAATACTTATTAGGGTATGGTTTAGGGTTAAGTTGCATAACTATGCATAATTTGCTGTTACTATTACTATAGTAAGTACACATAATGTATAACAAGGGTACTGTAAAATAAAATATTACTTAATATACCATAATATAAATCTTTAAGATGCTGTCTATATAGTCTATAGAAACATGAATTTAAAATTTTTTTTGTAATCAAGCAAAGCAAGACTTAATGTAGCGCTATTCATACAAGTAATAGCCACCATGAACCGTAACTGAATGCGATCAGACGATTGAATGATAAGCTGGATTTGCTAATTGTGCTGTCGGAGTGTTTTCGAGCTCATTAAGGTGTAGCTCAGGTGTGTTTAAAGAGTTCGTTTCAACAGGCAGTTTGATCAATAACTCTGTGGTGTAGTACAGCAGTAATCAATTTTATAGTATCGACTTTGTTCCATTGTTATGCTTTTCTTTGTGTGTGTGTGTTTGTGTGTGTGATAGAACAAGGATCTATTTAAGGTCCCGTTCTCTGTGATCCCATGTTTTAAACTTTAGTTAGTGTGTAATGTTGTTGTTAGAGTATAAATAATATCTGTAAAATTCTAAAACTCAAAGTTCAATGCCAAGCGAGATATTTTGTTTAACAGAATTTGCCTACAAAAAACGACCCGTTTGGACTACATCCCTCTAGTTCCTGTAGTAATGACGTCACTAAAACATTTTTGACTAACCTCCGCCCACATGAATACACAAACAGGGGGGCGTGGCCTTGTTGCGCTCTGACGGAGAAGAAGGAAGAACTGCGTTTGTGTTTGCCATGTCGTTGAAACACTGTTATTTTCATCTCTGAGTCCAATCACCTTTGTTTGGGCTTCCCAGGGATACTGTACTTGGAGATCAATGGTTACAATTTATGTTTAACTCGGTTGCCGAAAATTATAATCCACTTGTAAAACTATGTGCAGCACATTTTGCTGAGGACAGCTTCCTCAATCTCAATCAGTTTAATGCTGGATTTGCACCAAGATTATTCCTGAAAGAAGGAGCAGTTCCCTCTTTGTCTGGAGAAGGCGTTGTTTATGGACTACAACCGGTAAGTGTATTTTATTATTTAAGTTGGTGCCTTTAACAGTTTCTGTAACTTATTACACAAAGTGCAACGCTGTTTAGATTTGTTAACTAGATGTTAGGGCTGTGCAAAAAAATCAAATGTGATTTTTCTGCCCACTTGCTTCTCAAAACTACTCCAAAACTAGCCCAATCGCGTTTCCAGGAGGGTCGCGCCGCTAAGCTGCTGTCCAATCACAACACAGGAACCGCTGGCACAATCAGAACTGGTTACGTATTTCTGAAGGAGGGACTTTATAGAACAAGGAAGTCATCAACCCGTTTTTATGACAGTGAAAACAGCGGTCTACAGATAGGTGAATTGTGTGAAAAATACTGTTTTTTTTTTTTACACGCGAAGCATGAACACATATTATATTGCACACTGTAAACATAATCAAAGCTTCAAAAAAGCGCGAAAAACAGGACCTTTAAAGCATAAATATACGCATAGCTTGAGATAATATTTCTATGGTTATTTGGGGTGTGTATGTTTGTGTGAGTGTGTGTGTGTTTTCTGTAAACATTGCCAGGCTGGTGGTAGTTCTTTGCCATATCTCTGCTGTGAGGAGAGGCTGGTACCTGGCATGGGGGCGCTGATTACTCTTATTAAAGCCGAGGAAGTGGGCCGCGTTCCAAAGCCTACCGAGTAGGCCGCTTCACTCCACTCACCCACACCGGCCTGCAAGCGGAGCGGGGATAGAGCCAACCACCAGATGGAACCCCACTAACCTGCCATCGCGCTGCCATGGGCTCTGGGGGTGACTGTTGTAGCAGTTGTCAGTTGTTTAACCAATTAATGTATTTTCTCTCTTGTTCCTGTGTGTGGCGTGTTATGTCTGCCTCCCTAGGTAATAGCGCCATATTCAAAAGCTTCCAGAAATTAGGATCTCACGGCTAGACTGTTAAAAAGAAACACGAACAGTTGTTTATTGCCTGTTAGAGGCGGATAGAGACGTGCAAGCTGCAGTAATACAATGTGCGTTCTGTCAGCATTTAGACACATATCACTGGAAGCTGTTCAAAGGAGCTGCAATCTTCTACATTGCATAATCGTAAAGTGTAAATGGAAGGCAATTTGAAAAAAAATATACAGTATGTGATAAACATTTAACTAAAGATGAATAAAAAGTGCAGCGTAACACAAACGAGAAGCTGTCAGACGTGTTTCTCTCGCTTTTCTTTGTGATGTTTCCATTTCTGTACGTTGCAGTGTGATTGTATATTCCTTCGGAGAAAGCTGGTTCTTTCTCTGAGTGCAGATTGGCTTCCAGAGAAGTTATTAAACATAATTGCAAACTAATTAGTACAATGATGGCTTGGCACCTCAGTATTGTGTGAGCCACTCAATGTGTCTTTACAACATGCATTTAAATTTTACTCTAATTAGTGATGTGTGATTTATGCATGGCTGGGGTGTACTTTGTAATAGTTATTAATAGAGCTGTATAGATTGCATTAGTAATTAATGCACAAGTCAATACCAAATGCAGCATGATTGAAACATTCATGTGGAACATGATAGCGACTGAAATTGCATTGAAGGTACTCGTGTTTTGCATAACTTGACATAGCCGGTGCTGGAAGTTCTCTGTAGTGACGAATAGTCGGTCAGCTTAGCTTTATGTGGATCAAGGGTAATTTCTGCAATAAAGAAAACGTTTTTTTCTAAAAAAAAAAAAAAGGTTTTAGAAATGTAGTCTTTAAGTTTCATATGTTATTTACTTTTATTCCATTTTCAAGAAATGTTTCAATGTGATGATGCTAAAAATGTCACGTGGTGTAACCATCTATTTTCCTTACACATCAGTACATATGAGTACACATATCTTAATCATTATTTTCAAAAAATTTTTTGTTTTAGTTCTATTTTTCAAGGTAAGGTATGAATTGTATCATCAGTTAAATTTTACACTCTGAATTAACTTGCCAGTCAAATATCAAATTATTTTATATTTCCTTACTGACATTTAATGTATTATTTATGTATGTGCAGTATACACATTTTATTATTTTACTGAGACTTTCTTTTCTTTGTAACAATCACCCTGAAGTTTCTGACTCTTTGCGCCCCAGAAATATCATCTTCATCGTAAAAAAGACTTGTATTCAAGCCGTTGTATGTATGAATCACATTTGTTACATAATTTTTGAATAAATTAATAGATAGGACAAAACACTAAGTGTCACATCATTGCAGAGAGTGTTTGACAGTGAATATCTCTTTTCTGAGTTACAACTCTCCAGTATAGAGCAGCAGCACATTATTGTTTTTGTTGGAGTTAAACCGCACTGATGTTGTGGCTTGCCCTGTTACAGTATTGAGGGTCTATTAGGCGGTTCTCTGCAGTCTCATTAGAGCAGAGCCCAGTCTCCCGGTTGGAGGCTGACCTGCATGAATCCCCATCTTGTTCTGGAGGGATTAATCCTGCACGACACTGTTCAGCCTTCCCTCACATGCCTTAATGAGTTCAGCATGGACCTCACAGCGACTCCTTAATTTCACCTAATTGAGCAGTCGTTAGCGGCCGTGTGCCCCGGCTCTGGCGTGTAAGTACGAGCACGAATGTGTGCGTGTCGGATGGTCTGGCACAGTTAGCACAAGGGAACCCGTGGCATGGTGAGATCATTCATTTGCCCTTGCCTCTCCACGTTGATCATTTTTATGCTTTCATAATGAGTGCCTGCTAAGGAGTATAAACAGCGGGAATGCTGCTGAGCTTGATGATGTCATATGTTGAAAAAGGAGCCTGAAAACAGGTCTAGTGGAACCAGGACCAGCTTCTGTTGTGAACGTCTGCCCACCTGCTCTGTTCTTGAGCAGAACTGGCTACAATGCTTCATTTTCACGTCCTGAACCTTTTCGGGTGAATGTGTAGGATTTCCAAATAGTTAGCTGCAGTAGACAGTAAAACAATTTTTGTTGCAAACCAGTGGGCTCATGTATATTACATTTTTTTTAGTAAAACAACTGGCAGACGTTGACACCAGAAGCCTTGCACGTAAAAAAAATAAATAAATAAAAAAAATTATAAAAAAAGGATGCTTTCACTCTTAAAAATAAGGGTGGATATCAGCAAATGATTTACTCCATCTTTAGGCCATTTAAATGCCTGACTTTTCAGTAGCTGTACATGCTGAAAGTACTTTTAATTTGTCAACAACCAATTCAAAAAGTGAGAAAACTATTGTGGACACACTGAGGGTGATTTTGACAAATTCAGCTTAAAGGGGGGGTGAAATGCTCGATTTCACTCAATATCCTGTTAATCTTGAGTACCTATAGAGTAGTACTGCATCCTTCATAACTCCAAAAAGTCTTTAGTTTTATTATATTCATAAGAGAAAGATAGTCTGTACCGATTTTTCCCGGAAAAACACGACCGACTGGAGGCGTGACGTGTGGGCGGAGCTAAAGAATCACAAGCGCGAGTAGGCTTTTGCGTTGAGAGCGTTTGGAAGCTGAGAAAAAAAAACAACCAAAACAAACCATGGCTAACAGTCAGATTCAGTGTATATTTATGATCCAGAATCAGATCCAGAGACTGAAATTTAACAAGAGCAGCATCAGCAACAACGTCTCTATGTGGTATGTACTGAAACTGTATATATTTGCTTAGCGGTTTTGGAAAAGGACTAAGTTCCACTTTGTCATCTTGTTTTTTTTCTTTTTGTAAGCTGTACATGTGGAAAGTGCAGTTTGATGACAACGTCGCATGTTATTTACTTGATGTGCTTACGCGCCGATAGCTAAGTTAATAACACAGAGATATTTGAAGCAGTTTTACTCACCGCATGCGGTTCCAACACACGATCGTGACCCTTTTTTCGTTGGGACAGCATTATCCTTAAGAAATAAACGATGTGCAAATCCGTCGTCAAACTGGGCCTTGTTTGTAAAACAAGCATCTTCGAAATGCAGGGAACAAACACAAACACTTGCACAACTCCGTTGATGCTCTGTAAAAATAAACTCCATCCACTGGTCCCTTAATGCTGTTTCTCTTTTGGTAATCTGTGCAGGGTTGTCTTGCCCTGGTAACCATAAACACACTCCTTTTGTGACATTTCGCGACGCTCTCGCTCTGATCAGTGAGTCTGTGCTCAGCCTCTCAGTGCTCTGCTATACGGGAGCGCGCGCTCTTCTGGCAGACGTGCCCTCAGGACCCATATAAGGAAATTCCGCTCCATCTAACGTCACACAGAGCCATACTCGAAAAAAAACTTTCCGGAACTTGTGACAAACCGGAAGGAGTATTTTTGGAACAGAAATACTCCTTCAAACGTACAACTTAATTTTTGAAACTTTGTCCATGTTTAGCATGGGAATCCAACTCTTTAACAGTGTAAAAAACTCAGTATGCATGAAATAGCATTTCACCCCCCCCTTTAATATCTGTAACTTAGTGTTATTTACCTTCATCTTTTATATAATGTGCCCAAATATTTCTGCAACAAATGAAAGTTGTTTTGAAATCTACAATGTATAGATAAACTTTGTAAATTATTCTACACAATTGAAATCTATAAACTTTGCTGCTGAACCTTGCTATAGTTGGAACAATATTTGTTTGGGTGTGATATAACACTATAGAAAGTATGAACATCAATAAAAATTTTGCTATATACCTATATATATATATATATATATATATATATATATATATATATATATATATATATATAGGTATATTTGTCTAATTTTACTGTCACCTTGGGAGGATAGTGCTTATACTGTTTGATTATGTCCTTTAGCTAATTAACGAATATTTAAGCTCATCCTCTGAAGCTGTAATATTTTTTCATTGTGTTTCAGTGTTATGACTGTTCTTTTTCATCCACGGTCTACATCATAATCATCCAAACGAGCATCCAAAATGTTCAATTACAGTCTATTTTTCAGAACAAAAATGTTTAAATTAAGAATTGAGGAGTGAGCTATAAGGAGAAAACACACAGGCCACAATCAGACCCTGTCTACTCGGCGTGTTTGTTTCTACAAAATACATCACAACACAACAGAAGGGTGACATTCTGACTTCTTGTAGTCCAAACTAAAGTTCAGGGTGATGAGACACTATTATGCAAATTCAACCATCCAGAATCTCTGGGAAAATGGTCCCCTTATGATAACGATCATTCCCCTGATTGCAGGGAGAAGGTGGACCTCGGGAAAGGGTATCAGGATGGCGGCCAGTGGAGATGTAGCAAGAGATATATCATAACCTCAGCAGGCGTCTGATTAATGTATCTGAAAGGACATGGCAAGCCTCTCTCAAGGTTAGACAGTCTCCCTGAGATGTGGAAACTATTCTCAGTCATAGCACAAAACAATACTGCATTGTTTGACATGTGAATCATGGTCATTCAGACCACTCTGCTGCCCACGCACAAACACAAACACACACACTTTCCTTGTCCTCAGCTGTATTTGTTCCTGAATAGTGTAATGCGTAATAACTTAATTACCTGATGATCAGTCTGTTTTTCTTTTGTTTTACATCCTTTCAAAATCATCAATAATTGCATAATTTCATGCAGTGTAATGCCTTAACTACTGGCACTTTTCACCCGGCTTCTCTCAACAATCTTTTTTTTTTAGGGCTCTCTTTTTCTCTTTCATGTTCCTGCTTCCCCCCATAGTATTTGCGAGGCTGTTTTGGCCCATCAGTCTTTTCTGCCCAGTTGTGAGGTAAATGATTACTCCTGTGACTGCTGTAACTATCACAGCAAATCGCCCTGTCATTTCTCCCATTTCCAGCACTGTTTATAGCCTTCCTTTGATGATGTCTTCACTGCCAGGCCATTTTCACATCTTTCTCTCTCACGCTGTTTCACTATCGTTGTCATCTGTCCCTGCAACCTGTCTTACCTGCAAACAAATATCTCTATGAAAATGTCTGAGCAAGTTTTTCATTTCCTGGTTTTGATTTCTTGCATCTGTCCTGTCTTGTGATGGGTCACCGTTTAAATTCCTCCATCATTAAGGTGGTGCTTTTTATCTCTTTGGAAAAGCCTTTAAATGCCTATAAAAGCAAAATCTTCATATTCATTGTTTTAGTTCAACCGTTCCTACAAATATATATTAAAAACAATGTTTTAATAATTTCTGATTAGTAATATGCATTGCTAAAAACTTAATTTGGCCAACTTTAAAAGCACTTTTCTCAATATTTTTTTTTTTTTTTTTTTTTGCATCCTCAGATTCCAGATTTTCAAATAATTGTACCTCAGCCAAATATTGACCTATCCTAACAAACCATACATTAATTTTAGATGATGTATAAAACTACATTTTCAACGTTTTTTTTAATTGACACTGATGACTGGTTTTGTGGTTCAGGGTCAGATATGAGAGGCTAGCTAACAGCACCAAGCAAATGCAAAACAAAGACAAACCTCAATACACAGACCTGCCATTTTTTTTAGAAATAACAACTATTTTGGGAGTGAATCCCCATGCCAACATTTAGCATGTGTGCAGAATAAAGGGTTCATTCCTACAACACCCCACTCATGACTGTTGACATAGTAATTTTTGCCATCTTGCAGCACTAAATGAGAAACATGAATGTCGACTGTTCAGGACAGGACGTTTGGTGTTAAATGGCCATACTGACTACAGTGACCAGAGACATAATACCATCAAGCACTTTTAAGTTGACAGAGAATGATTGAATTTAATTGTGAAATACGGTTGCAGAAAAAAATAATCCCACAAAGTGATTAAGCAATCCCAACCATATTTAATTTGTAAACTTTAGATTATTTTTCAACTTTAACTTTTGGTAAAATAATAAATTATGAACTAAAATTAAGTAAATATAAAATGTTTAAAGAAAACAAGAAAATATGAAGACAGCAAAGATCCTTGTGTCATTTTTCAAAATATGGCTTTACTGTACTAATCTCCATAACACAGATGTACTTCATAAATCCACAGGAACTGTTTAAGAAACAAAAAGAAAAGAAAAGAAAAGAAACTGTTTGGATGATTTTGCTGACCATGTCTTAATAAGCTATGAGGATAGATAGATAGACAGACAGACAGACAGACAGACATACCATGGAAAGTTGGTGAACTCAACATATGTTTTGAAGAGAAATTAGCTGAAGCTATAAAAGACTTGCCAAGATGTGCGGTACTCTTGCTGATGATACTCAAGCTCCCTATGGGGGGAAGAGGATGAGACTGTTGACTGTCGCGCCCCACACGGCCCCACTCTCCTCCCCCGCCTCCCTCTCTCAACCAACCCCCCATCGTCCCAATCAGGTCCTCTCTCACCACAGCAGGGTCTATAAATAGCACCTCCTACAGCTCCAAGGACATGCAGATTTACTAAGAACTGCATGATAAGGAAGGAAGGAAGGAAGGAAGGTAAGATGGATGGATGGTAGAACGAAAGAAAGAAAGAATGAATGAATGAAAGAAGAAAATAAAGAAAGATGGATGGATGGATGGATGCATGGATACACTGAAAAAAATTATAGACGCAACACTTTTGTTTTTGCCCCCATTTTTCATGAACTGAACTCAAAGATCGAAGACTTTTTCTATGTAAACAAAAGGCCTATTTCTCTCTAATATTGTTCACAAATCTGTCTAAATCTGTGTTAGTGAGCACTTCTCCTTTGCCAAAATAATCCATCCACCTCACAGGTGCGACATGTCAAGATTCTGTTTAGACATAATGATTATTGCAAAGGTGTGCCTTAGGCTGGTCACAATAAAAGGCCACTATAAAATATTATTATTTTTTTTTGTGTGTGTTGTTTTGTTTTTCCCCTCATATGTTTTTAACATTCTAATATTGCTTTATTCCAAAGATACTACAAGCTAGTCAGTGTATAGAGTAGGTGTAATGTATTCTAAATTGCTTCAGAAGTATTGCAAGTATTAAGTACAACAATAAAATTACTTTTGGTACTTTAGTATTTTTAAAAGCAAGTACTTCTTCTGTACTTTGAATTAAGTAAAAATCTGTCTTTACAACTTTTACTTGTAATGGAGTAATATTTGACCAGCAGTATCTGTACTTTCACTGAGGTAATGAAGTTGAGTACTTCGTCCGCCTCTATTAAATGGATGGATGGAAGCAAGGAAGAGATATTTATTGTGATCACTCATCCATCTTTCTTTTCATTCCTGTCTATTCTTCCCTTAGATGATGTGCTGTGTTAGGTTTATAGCAGAAGATGTGATACCCTCTCTTAGTGCATGATGGGGAAAAAAACTCAACTGACATACAGAGGGAAAGGAAGGTCCAGGCTGCTCAGAAAGAACACACAGACAGAGCGACAGACCAGCAGAGAAAAAAAAGTCAAGATGAAAGTAGGTTCCTCCCGTCCAGCAGCTCGTTTAGCATAGGAGATAGCGATTCAGCCCCACGCTGCTGCAGACACAACATGTGAGTGGTGAGGGAGAAAAACAACTCTCTCAATCAGGAGCTTAATACAACACATCTGCAAACACACACACCTTCACACAAAAAGATTTCTAGAATGTTGGTTGCAAGTGCTCTGCATGGGCATGACATGAATTATACCAGCTTGGCTCATGTCTCCAAAAACTCTAAACTTCTGTAGATGACAAAAAGCATGGATGTGTCAGCAACATGAATGAATAACTGAATTGTATGATAATCTGGACACATTGCAAAGAACTCATCAGAAAGATGCGGTGATGTCAGATTTTCGCTTTTATGCTGCAGAAGCACATTCGCATGTCATGTGTTCTTCTGCGCAGGTGATGTTTATTTATGCAAAGATCATTTTGCACCAAAGACTTTGTGAGGGAGGAAGGCTTTGTAGAAAAGCTGAAGTGATTGTTGTTTTTGTATTTTCTTTTTTTTTTTTCAATGAGATGCAGATCTGACTCAAAAGCATTTAGACAGATCTAGTGAACTGCTTTCACTCTTTACAGCCCAAAACAGGAAGGAATCACACACACTTAATTCACATTCCATTTGTGTTCTTGGTAGACACTTTCTTACAAAAGTGACATAGTAGAAAGCATATATCTATTGTGCATCTGATAATATGTGTGAGCAGGAAGCTAAAAAAAAATCAAGATTCAAAGACAACACCTGAAAAAAAAAAAAACAGTCTAGCTACAATGCTGGTACTTGTATGTGATAAATCTACAATGCACCTGCAAGAGCAATCCAAGATGTAGATGAGTTAGTTTCTTCATCAAAATAGATTAAAAAAAAAAACATTACGTCAGGATGATTTGCAATGAATGGGTGCTGTCAGAATGAGAGTCCAAATAGCTGATAAAAAACATCACAATAATCCACAAGTAATCAACAAGACTCAAGTCCATCAATCAATGCCTTGTGAAGCGAAAGTTGCATTTTTACAAATGCTTGATTAATATAGTTAAAGGGTGTCATATGATTGGATTTCAAGTTTGCCTTTCTCTTTGGAATGTTACAAGCTCTTAAAGACGTATAGACGTGCATAAAGACAATCTGTAAAGTTGTAAAGACTAAAGTCTCAAATCCAAAGAGATATTCTTTATAAAAGTTAAGACTTGTCCACAACCTCCTAAAATGCCTTTTTCAAACAC
Source organism: Carassius gibelio (assembly GCF_023724105.1). NCBI lineage: Eukaryota > Metazoa > Chordata > Actinopteri > Cypriniformes > Cyprinidae > Carassius > Carassius gibelio. Next base: position 21,883,380 of record NC_068401.1, on the reverse strand, counting down.
GTCCCCACATGTCTACATCACTGTGGAAGATATGCATAACACCGCCCAAATGATCGAGCAAAGAAAGAAGCCGTAACTTTTATTCTTGTTGTAGTATTGTTGCTCTATTGTTGCCACCATGTTGTTGAAATGCTGTGTGTTTCATTTTGAAAGCAAAACCACTTTGTTTGGCCTTCCAAAAGAGGATTTTTTTGTTATGCCAAGAGCTTATCCATCCTGGTCGCTGAGGAAATACATCAACTTTGTGCAGTGGATCGCTGCATCGGCTTTCATATGGATGAAGTGGAGTCCAGCCCGGAGATGTCAAATGTGGTTGCCACAAGCTTCGTTCCTCACTCAAGCCAGACGTGTGTGACACTGTGTGTTTCATTGTGAAAGCAAAACTACTTAGTTTTGTCTTCCAAAAGAGGACACAAGAATAAATCAGTGTGTGACGAGTGGGGCAATACAATACATCTGTGCTCAAAGGCTGTTTAAAAAAAAAGTGGGGCAGTTCTAAATTTGCAAGGACAGTCTGGCGTGTCTGACTCAGTCTGTAAGTACGTTTTTTATATTTAAAGAATTTGCCACTGATGGTTCAAACATGAATTTTATATATTGTAGAGGAGCACTTGTTTGTCGTTTCTCCGATGACAAATGCAGACATGGTTTTATGTTTACGTGGCGCGATATGCATCGCAACACTTAAAAAGACAGTATAAGTCATTATAATCAGTAATTATGTCCCCACTGGATGCAACAGATGCCCCATTTGTAATGGGTTTTATTGGTTTTGTCGCATTGCACTGGGAGACGGCATCACAGTATGATAAGGGGCATAAAATGTCTGTCACATGCTTAAGATTTTCAGCCAATCACGACACACTGGATAGCTGGCCAATCAGCATACACCAGCATCAGCTTTGTAAAAAATGGTGAGAAATTGTAAGAAAGGTGGGCCATAGAGGAGCAACAATAATGTACAATATGTGGAAAATAAAGTGTTTTTGAACCTTAAACTGCATAAACATGACACCAAATACACAACATCTTGTTATTTTTAGCGTTATACGTTAATTACACCTTTAAGAATCATTTAAAGCAACATAAAACAAGTTATTTTTCAGTCATGGTTCTCAAGCAGAGGGGAAAGCGAAGATGAAGATTTAAAGTGTGTGTGTCTGTGTGTGACTGGGAGAAAGAGAGACAGACACAAAGACTTGTCATGAATGAGGGGTCATCCCCATCGCTGCCTCCTCCTGATTCCGGCCTCGTCTTGTAATGAATGTAATTTTCCTGAATTAACCACCCCGATTGCTGGATAATGGTCTCCTCAACAATAACATTTAACCAATTCCCCCTGTCTTTTGGACCTGCTCATTTTGGCCGCGGCGGGGGGCAGTAATTGATTGTATAATTCCGATCGCAGGCGTAAACAGAGCGCAGCCTCCTTTATGCCTGTAGATTAGATCACATCAAAGTGCCTGCCATTACCAGCTCCCATCCACCACTCACAAAGCACTTGTAAAACAACGCGCCACAAGAGGAGAAAGTTTCCATCTGGTTTCCGGAGTCCATGCCTTTTGACCAATGCTCTTCATCAATGCTAGCATGTTGAGCTTTGCTTTCTCAGAATTTTCATCAGCCCATTCACACTGCTCTCAGACACTCTGAAAATTCTGTCAAACTCTATTTCATATAAATGCTGATTACATTTCTATCATCAGAGTCCTGTTCACACGGAAATATTTGCTAAAAAAAAAAAAATGTTTTCAACTGATGATAGTAATAATACTTTGTTACATGAGCACCAAATCAGCATATTAAAATGATTTCTGAAAGAAATTGGTCATATTAGTCATATGACACTAAAGACTGGAGTAATGGCTGCTGAAAATTCAGATTTTCTAATTAACATGGAAAACAGTTCAATTAAATTGTAATTTTTAAATTGCAATAATATTTCACAATTGTACAATTTTAACTGTATTTTGATCTATATTTATATGCAGCTTTGGTCAGCTTATTTTCAAAACATTAAGAAATCTCTCTGACCCCAAACTTGTGATCATAATACAACACATATACTGTACTACAGTATACAGTATATTGCCTTAATGAAATATAAACTTTTAAACAAGTTTGTATGAGAGTTCAGGGGAAAAGTCTGTACCATGGCATAAATTAATCCTAGGTGTGGGAAACACATGACTTCTTGCTGTGACCCAATGGTTATGGAAACTCTATTCTAATGTACAGTACAGTATATCAAGTACATGAATGAGCCGTGTATGGGTCACCATGTGTTTACAGTGTATTGGTGTGTTAATGAGGCTCTCTTTCAACCTGCATATTTTAACAATAGCTTCAATGATTAACAGAAGTCTAACCTGATTGGTCACAGACAGGAAATGTTCTCTGAGCTGTGAGCAGAGTCCTGCCAACAAGTTCCTTTCTCCTCTTCCTTACTGCACACAAATCTGATGGATCTTTAAAGATTTATAAAGTCCAATCTCCACATGCCTGCTGCATATCACTTCATTTAAAACCAGTCTACCCTCTTTCTGCTGACCGTGTGTTATTCAGCAAGGCTGGGTAAATCTAATATAAAGCCTTTATTGATCCTCGGGCCCTTAATCACTTTGATTTTTGCCCCTGTTTTGAGTGACCTCTGCAAAGCATCAGGTCTCTGGGGTTTGGGTGGAAGATTAGAGTTCTGACGCTGCATGCCTGTCATTTTTCTGTGCATACAGAGTTTTTATGAATAATGTCACATGGGTGTATCTTCTAGTGATGCACCAAAATGAATTTTTACCAAAGATGAAATTAGAGTTTAGCCAAAAACTGAAAACTCTTTATGTAGTCCAGGGTGTTGTGCTCTCAGGTGATACATTAAACCAGTTGTAATAAAGTTCTTCAACAATGAGCTGCTTTTCGGTATTTCACCTAAACAAATGTTACATATTGTTACCGTGTCATTATTTTTGGTCACAGTAAAGTGTGTCCAAACTACTGACATGTTTGCCTAGTGTAGCTTATCCACACAATCCAAGAAATAGAAGCTCAAAATGGATTATCATAGAATCACTATTTAAACATGAATGTTTCAGTCAATGATTTCAGCCATCCAAAACTATTTTGGCAATAGTTATTTTATATATATATATATATATATATATATATATATATATATATATATATATATATATATATATATATATATATATATATATATATATTTTTTTTTTTTTTTTTTTTTTTTTTTAAGGTATTAGATTACCTATCACTGTGTCATTTCCATCTTGTTAATAGTGTTCTGTGATGGAAAGTGTTCTGTGATTTTTGGAATAAAATGACTGACTCCTTTATTAGTTTGGTGTAATTCCACAGCTAGTGTATTGTGTATACAATAAAGGAAAAAAATAGGTTGTGGTGGAATGACACAACTGTGTGATAATCATAATAATTCTTAATTAATTTTTTAAAAAGTTCATAAAATAAAGATGGATTTTAATCTTGAGATTGAAAGTGTAAATCTTGGACAAAAATAAAACAATATAATATATACAAAACAAGTAGCATTATAAAAGTAGCAAATATAAATTAAGAAGGCATGATATCTGTTTCAGAACAGTTTTAATGTGACCTGGATATAACAAAAATGTTTTTTAAGCTGTTATTAGTTTAAATAAAAGATAAACCCTGACGTGTGCCTGAAGTTAAACAAACATCCAAATATAAATTCATACATCTGCCTTTCCATGTATTTGTCATTTTGATCACACAATATCCATTTAGGTGTCTTCATAGGTACTATATATGTGTAATTTTGGCTATGTGTTCATGTAAGTACAGTGTGTGTTTATGCTGTAGGGGTGTGTTGGTATTCAGTAGTTGGGCCCCTGTGTATTGAAAATGAACCGTGTCACTTGGTAAACAATCCTAATTAAGAGCGTCATTGTAAGACTCCCTCTGACCCACACTCTCTTACTGTTTGTTGTTGTTATTGTTCATGCTAATTAGCTCTAATCTCTGTCTCTCTCTTTCGTTCCCTCTTTCTCTCCTTTTCTTTTTCCCAGTGCGATATGTAATTCCTACAGCCGGTCTCAGATTGTGTGTGTTTGTGGGTGTAAGGGTGATGAAACACAATAGGACTCCACGGGGGGAAGGTATGCTGTGTGTGTGTGTGTGTGTGTGTGTGCGTGTGATTGTGTGTGTGTGACACAGTGGAGGTCTTTTCCATTCATTGTCTAGCTGTACAATGATTTGCCTCACAAGTGAACAGCCATTAATAAGGCAGCGATCGGTGTAATAGCACTCTCCAGTAATTGTTCTACAGAGAGAAAAGGAACGAGAGAGAGACAGGCCTCATCCCCACACCCCCATACCCCCCACTGGGACTCCCTCGTCATATCTCTGACACTAGGAACATGTTAACTAATAGCTAATTAAAACACATTATTAATGAATAGCCAGTGCGGTGAGATATGGGAAGCAGGCTGAATTAAAACAGATCCTGACGTCCTTGACAACAGCAACCTGAGGAATTCGTCAGGGCCACTGTGCCAGGCGTACTTTTCAGTCAGAGTAGGAAAATTAGGAAATTTTCAATTTTCAGGTGCGCCGGTTGGTTAAAGCCCAATTGCAGAGCTTCCAATAATGTTGAATTGGGTTTGGAGTATTGGAGGTCCCAGTGTTCGTATTCCCCAATGCGCAATGTTGCAATATTTAAAACATATCAAAGAAGCATTAAATGCATTACAGTGTTTTCATGTTGTTGTTTTAGCTCACAAATATACAAACATAAATAGGTAAAAGTGAGTAAGAATATATATATTTTATTCAGAAAGGGTGATTAAATTGCAATCTTAAATTGCAATAATTGAAAAGAATGTTACAGTGTTAAAAACGATTTTACATAAATGTATGCTTATACAGTATTTCTGAAACACTTCAGCAAAGATAGAAATAACTTGCTTCAAACCTGTTGTTACCGTTGGTGAAAATACCGACTACATTTATTGATCATTGGACTTATCCCTGATCTGTGTGTTGTGTGGCTGTGTATATGTGTGTGTCTTTGTAGTTGACCATTGAAGCCTGTCTGTGCGAAAGTGCGCTGGCCTGTGGCACTGAGACGAGATAGAGTCATGAGGAAGATGAAGTCAAGACTGGGGGGTCAGGATCAGCCATTAAAATCCAACTTTAAAGTCACACATAAAGTCCAGGAAATAGAATTACATGCTGTTAGTGTGAGCACCTATGAGGATTCAGGGTCAGGGCAGGTCATCCATGCCCTACTGAATGCCCACTGAGGCCTGTCTGTTTTAAAAGTGCTCCTGTCATCTAGCAGATTGCTAATTTCACGCAGGCATGTTTAACTTTTCATTTCACAGTTCCAGCCATTCTGTGATGGATAATACATTGTAATAACACAATAATAACATATTAATAACTACATTTGTGACCCTGGACCACAAAACCAGTCTTAAGTGTCAATAAAAAAGAGAGATTTATTCATCATCGGAAAGATATATAAATAAGATTTCCATTGACATATGGATGTTAGGTTAGGACAATATTTCACTGAGATACAACTATTTGTAAATCTAGAATTTGAGGGTGCAAAAAAAAAAAAAAATCTACATACTGAGAAAATCACCTTTAAATTTGTCCAAATGAAGTTCTTAGCTATACATATTACTAATCAAAAGTAAGATTTCTTCACTAGCTCTACAACTCCTTTATGCTCATTTTGATTGCGAATAACATGTAAGCCTCTTTAACCAGATCTGTTCAGCAGGTTGTCAGGGTGAAAACATGGCAAAGTGCTTTGAAAAGACATTCAGGTTAGTGTCAGGAGGGGGAAAAAATACAGGACACAGCAGAAGGAGAGCAAACGTTCAGTGACTGCTTTAACACTGCCACTCTGACCTGCTCTGTGCATATATTACAGACCGCCTTTAATGATGGGGTTAAAAGCACGACAGTCGAGAGATACTGCATAATGACGACTCAGCACTTACAGAGGACACTTCTGCAATCCTTCTTAGCCTGCCTGTCCCATGCCAAAACTACACACACATACACACACCACTAAACAAGTCCAGATATTTATCATGTTGGGGTGGTTTTAGATTATAGAGATGCTCATGTAGAGACAGTTTGACAGAGTGAGGGGAAGAAGAGAAAGAGGGAAGGGGGAAGGGAGAGACAGAAAGTAAATGATGGCTGTCAAGAAGTCCTGGAAAATCCATCTTGAAAATACTGTGTAACAACAAGGACATAAGAAATATGCTTTAAAAAAAAAAAAAAAACACAGGTTAAGCTGAGCTGTTGACATTAAGAAGATGTGATTAAATGTCTTGGCCTGTTTACAACTGGTATTAACAGGCATCTCAAATGCATCTCCGGTGACCACTGATCAGTCTCTGATTGCACGGCTTAATTCATCACTTAAGGGAGAGCAGGGACCTTTCAATAAATGTAATATTGGTAATTTCTCCAAAAAGCATTTAGTTTCAGTAATAATCAACACACTTATTATAAATAAAAAAAAAAACAGTTTTGAGTTTAATGCATAAGTATGATCTTAAGTTACACAGGAGCTCATTTCACATTTCAGGGCTGGAAACAAAAAGTATTTCGTACTCTTTAACTGTTCTGTTATACATAGTATAACAATAAAAAGCCACATGCACGTAATTGCTTTATTATAAAACATAAATAGGTATGCGTTTTTAAAAGAAACATCTTAAACCAGCCTAAGCCTTTTAGTGTGGTTTTGGACACTTTTGAGCTTGTCAGAGGTGTGCTTCCCACAATCGCTGATTAACCAACATAGTGCAATGCATTGTAATGGAAACTAGCTAGTCACGTCTGTTTCCCGAACACAGCGCATCTCCATCATTTGAACCACAGTAGTTCAACAATATAGGGCCATTGTTAATAACATCACACACATGTGGAAGATTAATAACTTATAATTGATTTGAGATCTCTGAGATGCTTCTGTACTGAAAATAGCAACTGACGACTAATTTAAACAAAATTTTGTTCCGTCTAATTTTTCATTATTTGATGTTTTGATATTTCATTCATAGTGGGTACACTTTTATGTCATACACTGGGCTTTATGCACATGCTCTCATGCAAAACTATGCATATTGAGGACGCACTGTATATATATATATATATATATATATATATATATATATATATATATATATATATATATATATATATATATATATATATTGAGAGCTGTAGTTCCAACCACATAAATTTTCGACACTGTTTGCGAATGTTCGTTTGAACTATAGTTTCGAGAAACACCAAATCATTGAATTATGTTGGTAACAATGGAACTTGTGAACATGAGTATATTAATACCCAGGACATTTTAACATTTAGACTGAAAATAGATGTGGCCACATGTAATCCCTACCACTTCCAAAAACAGTTTGAGTGATCCAATGTGTTTCCACTTTGTACCTCATTTACACTTGTGTTTAGTGCAGTCCACTTGTGATCCGATCAGACAGATGTTAATTCCAGGTGTAAATGAGGTCCTAGCGTCTGACACCATTACACCCATAAAACCACACAGAAATCAGGCATTCATTAAAACAGCCTGTCAAACGCTAAAAGATTTCACATCCATGAACAAGCAGACACAAACAGCACATTTCTCTCGCTCACACGTACACCAACACATACAGACTGTAGGCAGATTGATGTGGGTGTTGATCAGTAAATCCATTTCTCCCTCACATGGATCCATACAGCTCTGCTCAGCACTATAAGCGGTACGCCTGCTCTGTGGGGTCAAATGTCACACTGTCTGTCCGCCGTCCCCGCGGTAATCTCTCTCTCCCCGGGCGCTGCCGCCACAACTATATTAAATCACATCTGACACACCTGAAGCTCCATCTCTTCATCCATATTTCATCTCTCTCCATTTTAATAGCACAGCACTTTTTATCTTGATGTATTTATTAACTGCTCTCTGCAAAAAAAAAAAAAAAAAAGACCTTTGGTGAGAAGGCAAGAGGGTGAAATGAGGAAGGTTTGACAAGTTTATGGAGTAAGAACAATGCCCGTTCATTACATATTGTGTGTGCAGCACTTGGCAGGTGGTTTTGGGTAGGTGTTAGTGTGGATCTCTTCTGGTCGATAACATCCTGAGCACCTATAACTTTAGCTCTTAGCTTTGACAGATTGCAAATTGGAAAATGGAAAGCTAATGGAAAGCTAAATAATTTAATTATGTGGGGCAATGACAAACAAGTGTGTCTGTGATAAAAAAAAATATAAAAAAAAATTTAAAAAATATTTTACGAAGTAAAACAAAAAACAATAAAATGTTTTCTGAATGCATACTTAGCTATAATAGGTGTGTGTAATTTTAAAGGTAATAAGTACTGTTTATCATTAATTATTAATTAATAAATATTCAATTTTGAAGAATCATACCACATGACATTTTGAATTGACATTGAAATAACCTTGCCTTGACATAAAATATCAAATAAGCTGATATTCTAAAATATTTTGTGACTTTGACTCAATTACATTAGAGTATGTAGTCCCATTCGTTAGTTCATTCATTTATGCATTTGTTAATTAATTTTTATGTGTTGTATCACATGACTTTGATGTAGAGGATGACATAATACAAATAATAATTTTTAAAAATAGCAATAGTAATAACTTTGGCATGTCATTGATCGTTCCTTTCCTTTGCTGCTTATTAGCACTGGCTGTTGATGTTCTTGCATTTCAGATACCTGTGGTTTTGGTGTCCCGTTCCCAAAAAAAATACTTTATGGACTCGATTGAAAGAAAAATATTGGAATATAAAACTGAATGGCTTTGCAGCATTTGCAACAAATCATTGCTAAGATGTTAAATGATACCAGTTTATCTGTCCAATGAACTAGTTCCTAATCATTAAAAAGTGACATTCATAAT